>NW_022991046.1:295363-545441 GCF_902827175.1 Gymnodraco acuticeps
CCAACCAACTCTGTGCAATATAATATATGCCGTTAATAACTGTGCAATATATACCTGGCTGCTAAATCCTCAGAACTGTTGCAGGATGTGTATTTTGTAAATTGTGTAACTGTTTCTTATTATCATTTTTGTATCTTAATATTTAGTTATGCTGCCTTCTGAGGGAACATGAAGGCTCTCTGGCTCTTTTCTGCTTGTCACAATGTAAATGTCCGCTCTTACCTCATTCACACCCAACGCAACTCCGGTTCAAGCTCCGTGCTAGAGCTTTTCAGGTTCAGAACCAGTTCTTCGGTTTAGCTCTGGCTCTCTTCACACCGCCCAGAGTCCGACTGGTAATGCGTCGTTGCGTCATCGTTTGCGTCATGACGTAACCGTTTGCGTGCCTGCTTCATAAAGCCAAATCGTGTGGATGAAATCAGTTGCATTCATTTCTTATGGCTCTATCTGCAGCGTTTCCGGAGTCATTTCTGTGGTTTAGTTATATTCTTATAAAAACTGTACTCGTGTCAATAAAGGTTTTTTTTAAACACAACTGCTTCCGAGGTCGGTCTTATTTCTTAAGGTGGACCTGAACCCATGAGTGTGGAGTCACGTTGTATCTTTCATTTAAATGAACTGTAACCTTCACCCAGGTATGTAACAGCTGTTCTCAATATGAACACGTGAAGTAAAGTTTAATATTTATAGTTTTATAGATTATAATGAGTTATAATGAGAGGTGATCAATGTGAATGCTCAGGTTCCACCTTAACACGCAGACACGTTGCTTCACCATGAGCAGGAACCTTTATACAGTCTATGGCAGAAACACTGAAACTCTTGTTAAGTTTCTCCATCGTTGTGTAACAAACTGGATATTAAAAACGCAGGCTTTTTGTTGTTGTTCAGGAGTTGATCTGTCTCTGCCCCCGCCTCGACGTAAGCGTGACGTATGCGGTGCTTTTGCTCTGGCCGGTGACGTATGCGGTGCTTGAAACAAACCGGATTCCGGAGCTAAGAGGCTGCTCCGCTGCGGTGTGAAGAGGAAAACCTGGTGCTTTTCAAGCTCCAGCTCCGAAACCGGGCCCTGAAACACCGTTTGGTGTGAATGACGGTAACTGTTGGGGCTAATAAAGGGATTCTGATTCTGAGAGCCATCTATTATTTATTTATTGAATCGTTTATTTGGCAGGGACAATGCACAGTGATGAACACTTAAAACATTACAAATGTGTCAAGCGTAACAGCGCCAGATTTTAGCTTTGAGCTAATTCCCATCCAGCAGTCCCTCACATAAAACATTTAAGAAATAACTTTATACAAAAACAAAATACATAATATGCAAAAAGTGCAAAAGAGCAAGAGCAGCATACACAAGCATTTATCACATGGCAGTACAATATAGCAGCTACGATATATAAAGTGCAAGAGGGGATACAAGAGCTTAGGGCTGCTCAATTAATCGTATTTTAATCGCACGATTTTGGCTTGCAACGATAATGAAAACAACATAATCGAAATAAAACGATTATTTTTTTATTGGTTTTTCAGTTGAATTATATTTAAAGTTCAGGGTAATCAACTGTTAAAAACATACTGTTCACATTTATTTTTTCAATAAATGGATGTTTTCAAAGTAAATGGATAATCGTTTTTAATAATCGTGATATCAATTGTTGACCCAAATAATCGAGATTATGATTTTTGCCACAATCGAGCAGCCCTACAAGAGCTACCTAAAGAGCAAGAGGAGATAGCCCTGTGTTAAAGTGCATTTAGCGGTGATCGCACGTCTGTCTGTCTCTCAACCGTTCTCTGAGTTGACCTCTATTGAGAGTGGGACAATCCCGTATCTCAGTTGGGAGGCTGTTCCACAAAGAGCTGCCTTTAATGGAGAGGACATTTTGACTAAAAGTGGTCCGTCTGCGGTGGACTTCACAGTGTCCTCTGGTTTGTGACCTAGTGCAGCGTCCAGTGTGTTTCTGTGGATGAAGGGGGGGGGCAGTGTCTGTGTTGAACTGTAGTGAAATCAATCTTTTTGTAGTGCCCGCCCACACAGAAAATGCACCACTTACATGTCAGTCTGAACCGAAAATTCATGCCAATACCAACGTAAGGAGTGCAATCCTGGCCGTGATAAAAAAACGAAATAAATGGTATATATACTTTGCATATTTGGCTAATGTAAACTAGCATGCTTGCTGGAAATCCGCTAACTGACCGACACACAATGCACCAGAGCTGTTGGTCGGTAAATGAGACTTGAATTATTCATATCAATTGAGAAGGGTGTTTTTCCAAATGACAGTCCACCACCAAAGAAGAGAAACGTATTATTCTCTTACAGTATTGGTACCGATCTATGTTGGTTTGGTGCGTGTTGCCAAGTGTTTATCTGCCATGGAGGTGTCTGCTTTCTATCCAATATAATATAACTAGATTGTGTTTCTCAAAGAGACAAAAACATACATTTGAGAAACTCAAAAGTGATCACTTTGCGACACCCGCAAACCTTAGGAGGGAAGCGTGCACTTAATCCTGGATAAGACGCTCTCATCAGATCACATGAGCAAGCTAACATTATATGTTACTTAGCTGATGCTTTTGTCTAAAGTGTCTTAAAGTGGAGGAAGTAAGTATTTGATTATATACTTATTTCCCACAGTAAAATGCAGATCCATTTTTATCTTTTAAATCATGTCAATTTCTGGATTGTTTTGTTTTATATTCTTACTCTCACTGTTCAAATACCATTACAATGATAGACTGTTCATTTCTTTGTAAGTGGATTAACTTACAACATCTGCAGGGGATCAAATACTTATTTCCTCCACTGTACATACACGCAAACAGATTCCTTTCAGACACACAGTGTGGCCCATCTCTAACTTTATATCATACATGAGGGGGTTTGCCACACACAGCTCTAAATCTTTCCCACACACTCACACACAGCGACTTACCCCAGGAAGTCAAAGTCGATGGTGGAGTATTTGGCCTGGATGAGCGCCCAGAAGCCCCAGAAGAAGTGAGAAGCCTTCAGAGAGAAGAATCAGAATATCAGGTGGAGTGAAGTAACGTGAGACAAAGTGTGTGTGTGAGTGTGTGTGTGTGAGAGATACTGTGTGTGTGTGTGTGTGTGTGTGTGTGTCCTCCTCACCAGAGCAAACTTGTTGACCTGTACGTAGAGTGTCTCTAGCTCCCGCTCGCTGACCTCCGCTTTTTGTTTGTAGGCCTTAAGGTAAACTCTCAGCCAGTCCATCTGCATCTCCCGGCTCGGATACAGCCCGAAGTCCGGCTCCGCCATTCCTGAACACACACACACACACACACACACACACACACACACACACACACACACACACACACACACACACACACACACACACACACACACACACACACACACACACACACACACACACAGTTATCATTCTCCGTCACAGCGATAGAAAACTGGAATTCTCTACCCACTAGAATCAAAGACATACATACATGTACCACCTTCACAGCTCACTTCAAAACACGGTTCACTGAGAACCTGCACACACTCGTCTGTGTTGGATATGTGTGTTACATGTTGTGTTACATGTTGTGTTACATGTTGTGATCATGGACCCCTCGTTTCTGTTATGTGATTGTGATGTGCTATATCAGGGTTCCTGCAGGTTTCACCAACTCAAATGTAAGACTTTTTAAGACCACTTTGAATAGAATTTAAGACCTATTTCACAGCAAGAAAGCATGAAGGAAAATTGCTATGAAAGAAGAAATACGTCCCATAATTACTTTCAAAGTAAATGTATTCACGTTCAACATAAGAACGATGACTGAACATGAACACTGAACTGTGTGTGTGTGTGTGTGTGTGTGTGTGGTGTGTGTGTGGTGTGTGTGTGTGTGTGTGTGTGTGTGTGTGTGTCAAGGGCTATCTTCTGAGCTCTGTTCCCTTGGCTACAATCTTTCATCGTTGATGTTTTAGGATTGGTGTTTAGCTACGGTATTTAGCGTCTACAGCACCTCCGCTTTTAGGATTGACGTGGACCCAAACGTCGCCCGCAGTGATCGCGTTAACTAGAGAAATCTAAAAGCAGTCTGTCATTTTGACAGATTAGAACAAACTCGGAACAGCGCAAAAGTTTCCCCGCAGTGAGGCTCTGGTGTTCGCCGTGTTATGCATGCCCGCCCAAAAGGAAATGATATCGTTTCCAAACCGTACAGATCATTGACATGTCTGGGAGTTTTGACTTTACGCTGTGCGCGCTCCCGCGAGGTGCATGCATATCTCGGCGGGCATTCATAACACCGGCACAACGGTTCACGAGCATGCTCTCGCTAGCTGAAGCTTGGTTGCTCGGTTACTAGCTGGGTGTTCTCCGATAAGGGGCCGGGGGCAACAAAGTTAGTGATTACTGGTTCCATGTTGATTTATTTCAATACAAATTGTTGGGGGGAACTGAAAGGCTCTTATCGTACTGGTTACTTTGCAGCCCGGACATTTCCCCCAAAACACATTTAGACGTGATCGCAACACAGAAGTACCTTTCAAATCCCATCATTTTCAAGGCCTTAAATTCTGATTATCAAATGTAAGACTTGTTAAGACTTGTTAAGACCCCGCGGGAACCCTGTATATGTGACATGTACTGTATATAGTAATGTGTGTTGTATGCATTGTATTGTTCTTTTTTATCCTTTCGCCTCTATCTACTTGTCTTTCATCCTTTCTTTATAACTAATGCTGTTGATCAGGGCTGGCCCTAGACATTTTGGTGCCCTAGGCGAGATTATGATTTGGTGCCCCCCCCCCCCCCCCCCCCCCCCCCCCCCCCCCCTCCAAGCAATGGTTATATACTTAAAGAAGGTTTCGAATGTATTCATTATTGTATGAACATGTTTTAATTGGCTCCTAGATCCTTTAGGATGCTTCAATCTGGTGCACTTTGAGCAGAATTACTAGAGACTAGATCTAGGGGGTAAAACTCTAAAACACCCATATGAAAAAGATCGGTTTACATTTTAATAACCAAATAAGTATGTGAACATAACCAATAACCCATAACAAATAAATGTAACATATTTTATTTTTTGGTTTACTGTCCTATAGTATACATTGGAATGATTTCAAACCTGTTTTTATTTATCCCAATAATTATAAAGGAGTGCCTTGGAAATATTTGTTTACATAAATTGTGACCAAACCGTTTGAGACCCACTGAGATAACTTCGACTAAAGTGAACTATCTAAACCAGGGGTCCCCAAACTTTTTCCTGTGAGGGCCACATAACTTTTCCCTTCTCTGATGGGGGCCGGGTCAGTTTGTAACAGAAAAAGTGTGACGATCGCATGGGTGTCTAAACGTAAACATTTATTGTTTTCTAGAAAGCCACACATAACCAAATATTAATAACCCTTTCTGGGATCTTCACAGACAAAAAGTCAGGAAATAAATAATAACACTTAATGAAATAAATAACACTATTTATGAAATAAATAATAACCAAATAACCCTCTCTGGGTTCTTCACAGAAAAAAGTCCATTGAAAATTACTGTAACTTTCTGTTGTGCCGTGCACAATCTTAACAGGTAAAAGTTGAGCTTAGTTGTCAGAGCAGAATCTCTCAAAATAAACGTGGATTTACGTAAAAAAAACTATTTTTTCGGGGTTCGGGTGTTTTGTTTGATTTTAAACAAACAAAGTCTTGGCTTTCAGAATATGAAACTTTTATTTCCAATTTATTTATTTCTCACTCGCAATCTGCTCTTCCGCAGCGCCGCCCCCCCCCTCACTCCGCTGAAATTATGAATGTAAGAGTATAGTAATCATAGATAACACTGCAGGGTCCGTTACAGTTTGTTTTCATCTGATTTCAATTAAACAAAGTCTTGGCTTTCAGAATATTAAACTTGTTTCGGCAAATTCAGATGATAAATACAGCTTTGAAGCTTCGGCATAATTACAAGCGGAGAATGGCAGGCATAACAACAGCCGGTGTTTCTCGTGAGTGTTTTCCCCGGGAAACAAACACAATACACAGAAACGCAAAATTACACAAGCACACACACTCGCACACACACTCACACACACACACACACACACACACGTATACACACACACTCGCGAGCTTCCCCTCCAAACGAAAATATCTTCCCTCGGTAGTATTTTGATCATTTGCTAATAATCAATCAGATCGATGGATTCCAGAGAAGAGACAACTTTGAAGGCCTTTTTCTCAAAATGAGGACTCGGTGACAGTCATTATATAATGTGACATATTTCGCTTAATATTTGAAGTACAACAACAATCCTGATATCATTAGAAAGCTAGGAATATCCTCTTTCCAACAGTGTATACAACTCAAAAGGTGTCTTCGGGTCAATGTGACTGATTTCGATAGAGCAGGTCACAACATTTTGACAGGGGCTAGTCTAGGATTCGCGTGGCCAGACTGAAAAAAAAAAAAAAAAAAAATCATAATGCGTCTCTGGTATTGTTCAGGGGGCCGGGGCAAATGTGGAGGCGGGCCGTACCCGGCCCGCGGGCCTTAGTTTGGGGTGATCTGATCTAAACCCTCAAGAGTCCTTTACCCCACTGAGCTGTAGTTATCAGCCTCAATCCAACAACAATCCGCGGTACCTATCTATCTATCTATCTAAGCTGTCTATTATCATCTGGCCGGGGATAACAGCTGGAAATGAGCAATGTTGGCTAAAGCTAATGCCCCATTTACTGTTCTGTGTGACAGTGAGGACTGTCCACAACACTATGAACAATAAGCTAAACTAAACAGCTGTATAATAAAGCCCCACTGGATGGATGTGACAATGACTCTGAGGTTCTGATCACACTGTGGTTTGACAAACCTGCAAACTCATTGAAGTGGTTGCCGATGTCGAAGGCCTGGTAGTTGTAGCTGGAGTATTCGTAGTCTATGAAGCGAACATGACCTGAGAGACGACGAGAGGACATGGAAAATGTTAAATGTATAATGATGTAGCAGCTGTTCACGTTGAAGGCTCAGGAGTGTGTTGAAGCAGTAAAATATAAATCTCTATTGAATATACAATATACCGAATTAACATCAGTGTACACTATGAAAGATATTGAAGTGACTGTTATTTTGTATATATAGATTGTTGTGCTTTTATATACTGTATGTCTTAATGTGTGCATATGTATAAATGTGTCTGTTGATTGTGTATATATATATAGGATATACATATTTTTATTTTTGTATTATTATCGATCTCTCCGTCTGTACATACAAACTGAAAGATTGACAATAAAGTTGACTTTGACTTATAGGCCAACCTACAACTAGCAAAATGTAAACATAGGATACTGTTTATAAATGACTATATGAATTCATGTTATTGTTAAGAAAGCGGATTAAACATAGAGATGGAAGAGGACAGGAAGGAAAGGAAATAAGAAAGGTCGCAACGAGTAGAGAGTGCACAGGGCAGAGGAAAGACAACAACAACAACATCTAAAACACATCCTGTCCAGATTTCCTCCACATTTTTTACTTCTGACTTTTTTTCAGGACTATATTCCATGAAAAGGAAATTGACTTTTTAGACTAGAGTGACATTGACTCTCTGCAAAGCTCTGGTTCCACAGGAAGCCCGGAGGTTCTCACCCTCTTTGCTGTTGTGGATGATGTTCTTGCAGAGCAGGTCGTTGTGGCAGAGAACCACCGGAGAACCCAGAGTGGAGAGATGCTCCTTCATCCAAACCATCTCCTGCTCCAGCACCGCCTTACTGGGAACCTCCTGCTGGATCCTAGAGAGGTCAGATTTATAAAGTTTAGTTTTAAAGGTCACCTATTATGCAAAATCCACTTGTTCATGTCTCTTCTTCATCAACATGTGTCCCCTCTTCTTCATGTCTCTTCTACATCAACATGTGTCCCCTCTTCCTCATGTCTCTTCTACATCAACATGTGTCCCCTCTTCTTCATGTCTCTTCTACATCAACATGTGTCCCCTCTTCTTCATGTCTCTTCTACGTCAACATGTGTCCCCTCTTCTTCATGTCTCTTCTACATCAACATGTGTCCCCTCTTCTTCATGTCTCTTCTTCATCAACATGTGTCCCCTCTTCTTCATGTCTCTTCTACATCAACATGTGTCCCCTCTTCCTCATGTCTCTTCTACATCAACATGTGTCCCCTCTTCTTCATGTCTCTTCTACATCAACATGTGTCCCCTCTTCTTCATGTCTCTTCTACGTCAACATGTGTCCCCTCTTCTTCATGTCTCTTCTACATCAACATGTGTCCCCTCTTCTTCATGTCTCTTCTCCATCAACATGTGTCCCCTCTTCTTCACGTCTCTTCTACATCAACATGTGTCCCCTCTTCTTCATGTCTCTTCTCCATCAACATGTGTCCCCTCTTCTTCACGTCTCTTCTACATCAACATGTGTCCTCTCTTCTTCATGTCTCTTCCACATCAACATGTGTCCCCTCTTCTTCATGTCTCTTCCACATCAACATGTGTCCCCTCTTCTTCACGTCTCTTCTACATCAACATGTGTCCCCTCTTCTTCACGTCTCTTCTACATCACCATGTGTCCCCTCTTCTTCACGTCTCTTCTACATCACCATGTGTCCCCTCTTCTTCATGTCTCTTCTACATCAACATGTGTCCCCTCTTCTTCATGTCTCTTCCACATCAACATGTGTCCCCTCTTCTTCATGTCTCTTCTACATCAACATGTGTCCCCTCTTCTTCATGTCTCTTCCACATCAACATGTGTCCCCTCTTCTTCATGTCTCTTCTACATCAACATGTGTCCCCTCTTCTTCACGTCTCTTCTACATCACCATGTGTCCCCTCTTCTTCATGTCTCTTCTACATCAACATGTGTCCCCTCTTCTTTACGTCTCTTCTAAATCAGTGCTTCTCAAAGTGTGGTCCGCGGACCATTGGTGGTCCGTGAGTATATTGGTAAAACTTCACATTTGAAATAAATAAATCTATTTAAGTTTTTCGCACTCTCGCGGGAATATCTCCACAATGGAACGAGCTTAAGTTTCACTTTCGATTGCATGATATAGCCCAGATAAGCACCTTCATCACACATGTTGCCACTTGTTTGTACAATTTTCAGGCGATTTGTAAAAAACGATGTGTTTTTGGATATGTGTGGAGTTAGGTGGTCCGCGAGTGTTTTTTTATTGGTTAAGTGGTCCCTGGTATGAAAAAGTTTGAGAAACACTGTTCTACATCAACATGTGTCCCCTCTTCTTCATGTCTCTTCTACATCAACATGTGTCCCCTCTTCTTCATGTCTCTTCTACATCAACATGTGTCTCCTCTTCTTCATGTCTCTTCTCCATCAACATGTGTCCCCTCTTCTCCATGTCTCTTCTACATCAACATGTGTCCCCTCTTCTTCATGTCTCTTCTACATCAACATGTGTCTCCTCTTCTTCATGTCTCTTCTCCATCAACATGTGTCCCCTCTTCTCCATGTCTCTTCCACATCAACATGTGTCCCCTCTTCTTCATGTCTCTTCCACATCAACATGTGTCCCCTCTTCTTCATGTCTCTTCTACATCAACATGTGTCCCCTCTTCTTCATGTCTCTTCTACATCAACATGTGTCCCCTCTTCTTCATGTCTCTTCTTCATCAACATGTGTCCCCTCTTCTTCATGTCTCTTCTACATCAACATGTGTCCCCTCTTCTTCATGTCTCTTCTTCATCAACATGTGTCCCCTCTTCTTCATGTCTCTTCTCCATCAGCATGTGTCCCCTCTTCTTCATGTCTCTTCTACATCAACATGTGTCTCCTCTTCTTCATGTCTCTTCTCCATCAACATGTGTCCCCTCTTCTCCATGTCTCTTCTACATCAACATGTGTCCCCTCTTCTTCATGTCTCTTCTACATCAACATGTGTCTCCTCTTCTTCATGTCTCTTCTCCATCAACATGTGTCCCCTCTTCTCCATGTCTCTTCCACATCAACATGTGTCCCCTCTTCTTCATGTCTCTTCTACATCAACATGTGTCCCCTCTTCTTCATGTCTCTTCTACATCAACATGTGTCCCCTCTTCTTCATGTCTCTTCTACATCAACATGTGTCCCCTCTTCTTCATGTCTCTTCTACATCAACATGTGTCCCCTCTTCTTCATGTCTCTTCTTCATCAACATGTGTCCCCTCTTCTTCATGTCTCTTCTACATCAACATGTGTCCCCTCTTCTTCATGTCTCTTCTTCATCAACATGTGTCCCCTCTTCTTCATGTCTCTTCTCCATCAGCATGTGTCCCCTCTTCTTCATGTCTCTTCTACATCAACATGTGTCCCCTCTTCTTCATGTCTCTTCTCCATCAACATGTGTCCCCTCTTCTCCATGTCTCTTCTACATCAACATGTGTCCCCTCTTCTCCATGTCTCTTCTACATCAACATGTGTCCCCTCTTCTTCATGTCTCTTCTTCATCAACATGTGTCCCCTCTTCTTCATGTCTCTTCTCCATCAGCATGTGTCCCCTCTTCTTCATGTCTCTTCTACATCAACATGTGTCCCCTCTTCTTCATGTCTCTTCTCCATCAGCATGTGTCTCCTCTTCTTCATGTCTCTTCTACATCAACCATGTGTCCCCTCTTCTTCGTGTCTCTTCTACATCAACATGTGTCCCCTCTTCTTCATGTCTCTTCTACATCAACATGTGTCCCCTCTTCTTCATGTCTCTTCTACATCAACATGTGTCCCCTCTTCTTCATGTCTCTTCTACATCAACATGTGTCCCCTCTTCTTCATGTCTCTTCTTCATCAACATGTGTCCCCTCTTCTTCATGTCTCTTCTCCATCAGCATGTGTCTCCTCTTCTTCATGTCTCTTCTACATCAACATGTGTCCCCTCTTCTTCGTGTCTCTTCTACATCAACATGTGTCCCCTCTTCTTCATGTCTCTTCTACATCAACATGTGTCCCCTCTTCTTCATGTCTCTTCTACATCAACATGTGTCCCCTCTTCTTCATGTCTCTTCTACATCAACATGTGTCCCCTCTTCTTCATGTCTCTTCTACATCAACATGTGTCCCCTCTTCTTCATGACTCTTCTACATCAACATGTGTCCCCTCTTCTTCATGTCTCTTCTACATCAACATGTGTCCCCTCTTCTTCATGTCTCTTCTACATCAACATGTGTCCCCTCTTCTTCATGTCTCTTCTACATCAACATGTGTCCCCTCTCTTCATGTCTCTTCTACATCAACATGTGTCCCCTCTTCTTCATGTCTCTTCTACATCAACATGTGTCCCCTCTTCTTCATGTCTCTTCTACATCAACATGTGTCCCCTCTTCTTCATGTCTCTTCTACATCAACATGTGTCCCCCTCTTCTTCATGTCTCTTCTCCATCAACATGTGTCCCCTCTTCTTCATGTCTCTTCTACATCAACATGTGTCCCCTCTTCTTCATGTCTCTTCTACATCAACATGTGTCCCCTCTTCTTCATGTCTCTTCTACATCAAACATGTGTCCCCTCTTCTTCAATGTCTCTTCTACATCAACATGTGTCCCCTCTTCTCCATGTCTCTTCTACATCAACATGTGTCCCCTCTTCTCCATGTCTCTTCTACATCAACATGTGTCCCCTCTTCTCCATGTCTCTTCTCATCAACATGTGTCCCCTCTTCTTCCCCCTCTTCTTCATGTCTCTTCTACATCAACATGTGTCCCCCTCTTCTTCATGTCTCTTCTACATCAACATGTGTCCCCTCTTCTTCATGTCTCTTCTACATCAACATGTGTCCCCTCTTCTTCAGTCTCTTCTACATCAACATGTGTCCCCTCTTCTTCATGACTCTTCTACATCAACATGTGTCCCCTCTTCTTCATGTCTCTTCTACATCAACATGTGTCCCCTCTTCTTCATGTCTCTTCTACATCAACATGTGTCCCCTCTTCTTCATGTCTCTTCTACATCAACATGTGTCCCCTCTTCTTCATGTCTCTTCTACATCAACATGTGTCCCCTCTTCTTCATGTCTCTTCTACATCAACATGTGTCCCCTCTTCTTCATGTCTCTTCTACATCAACATGTGTCCCCTCTTCTTCATGTCTCTTCTACATCAACATGTGTCCCCTCTTCTTCATGTCTCTTCTACATCAACATGTGTCCCCTCTTCTTCATGTCTCTTCTACATCAACATGTGTCCCCTCTTCTTCATGTCTCTTCTCCATCAACATGTGTCCCCTCTTCTTCATGTCTCTTCTACATCAACATGTGTCCCCTCTTCTTCATGTCTCTTCTACATCAACATGTGTCCCCTCTTCTTCATGTCTCTTCTCCATCAACATGTGTCCCCTCTTCTTCATGTCTCTTCTACATCAACATGTGTCCCCTCTTCTTCATATCTCTTCTACATCAACATGTGTCCCCTCTTCTTCATGTCTCTTCTATATCAACATGTGTCCCCTCTTCTTCATGTCTCTTCTACATCAACATGTGTCCCCTCTTCTTCATGTCTCTTCTACATCAACATGTGTCCCCTCTTCTTCATGTCTCTTCTCCATCAACATGTGTCCCCTCTTCTTCATGTCTCTTCTACATCAACATGTGTCCCCTCTGTGGAAAGAGACTCTGAAAGTCTCAGGAACAAAGATTCTCTCTCTTTTTGTCCTGATCCATTTCTATAAAAACCTGTCTGAAAATGAGCTGATCAGATTTTGGCCACTTTACGATGTTTTGGCTTGTGTAACCATTAGCCAATCAGCAACCAAGGTATCAAGAGTATCTCTGATCTCCTACTTCCACACTGCCCCGGTCATATGACGCAGACTGAGAGTGTTATGATTGGCTGTAGTAGAAAGAGTTAAGGCAAGCGAGTAAGTGTCTGAGCCAGTGAGCTGAGTAGAGACCCCTGTGCTGACAGTAATGGATTTAGTGAGGGTAATCCACCTGCAGGAGGATGTCCTGACACACACACACACACACACACACACACACACACACACACACACACACACACACACACACACACAGTTTAACCTCCTGCCTGGCGTATGGCAAATCATTCTGTAGCTATGGCTGTAGCGTTTTTTGCATTGGAATCTTCTAAAGACTTATCTCAAACACGGCTTTGAGTATCGCTTGTATTTCACCGCCTTCAAAATAAAGTTTTTAGAAAGAAATCAACTAACAAAATCCAGATTTAAATGAAGTTATTCATCAGATGTAATGCGTTATTCTTAAAGAGGACATAGTATGCTCGTTTTCAGGTGTATATCAGTATGTAGTGTCTCTACTTTAAAGAGTCCTCTCCTGCTGATGTTCAGGTGTATATCAGTCTGTAGTGTCTCTACTTTAAAGAGTCCTCTCCTGCTGATGTTCAGGTGTATATCAGTATGTATTGTCTCTACTTTAAAGAGTCCTCTCCTGCTGATGTTCAGGTGTATATCAGTATGTAGTATCTCTACTTTAAAGAGTCCTCTCCTGCTGATGTTCAGGTGTATATCAGTATGTAGTGTCTCTACTTTAAAGAGTCCTCTCCTGCTGATGTTCAGGTGTATATCAGTATGTAGTGTCTCTACTTTAAAGAGTCCTCTCCTGCTGATGTTCAGGTGTATATCAGTATGTAGTGTCTCTATTTTAAAGAGTCCTCTTCTGCTGATGTTCAGGTGTATATCAGTATGTAGTGTCTCTACTTTAAAGAGTCCTCTCCTGCTGATGTTCAGGTGTATATCAGTATGTAGTGTCTCTAGTTTAAAGAGTCCTCTCCTGCTGATGTTCAGGTGTATATCAGTATGTAGTGTCTCTACTTTAAAGAGTCCTCTCCTGCTGATGTTCAGATGTATATCAGTATGTAGTGTCTCTACTTTAAAGAGTCCTCTCCTGCTGATGTTCAGGTGTATATCAGTATGTAGTGTCCCTACTTTTAAAGAGTCCTCTCCTGCTGATGTTCAGGTGTATATCAGTATGTAGTGTCTCTACTTTAAAGAGTCCTCTCCTGCTGATGTTCAGGTGTATATCAGTATGTAGTGTCTCTACTTTAAAGAGTCCTCTCCTGCTGATGTTCAGGTGTATATCAGTATGTAGTATCTCTACTTTAAAGAGTCCTCTCCTGCTGATGTTCAGGTGTATATCAGTATGTAGTGTCTCTACTTTAAAGAGTCCTCTCCTGCTGATGTTCAGGTGTATATCAGTATGTAGTGTCTCTACTTTAAAGAGTCCTCTCCTGCTGATGTTCAGGTGTATATCAGTATGTAGTGTCTCTACTTTTAAAGAGTCCTCTTCCTGCTGATGTTCAGGTGTATATCAGTATGTAGTGTCTCTACTTTAAAGAGTCCTCTCCTGCTGATGTTCAGGTGTATATCAGTATGTAGTGTCTCTACTTTAAAGAGTCCTCTCCTGCTGATGTTCAGGTGTATATCAGTATGTAGTGTCTCTACTTTAAAGAGTCCTCTCCTGCTGATGTTCAGGTGTATATCAGTATGTAGTGTCTCTACATTTAAAGAGTCCTCTCCTGCTGATGTTCAGGTGTATATCAGTATGTAGATGTCTCTACTTTAAAGAGTCCTCTCCTGCTGATGTTCAGGTGTATATTAGTATGTAGTGTCTCTACTTTAAAGAGTCCTCTCCTGCTGATGTTCAGGTGTATATCAGTATGTAGTGTCTCTACTTTAAAGAGTCCTCTCCTGCTGATGTTCAGGTGTATATCAGTATGTAGTGTCTCTACTTTAAAGAGTCCTCTCCTGCTGATGTTCAGGTGTATATCAGTATGTGGTGTCTCTACTTTAAAGAGTCCTCTCCTGCTGATGTTCAGGTGTATATCAGTATGTAGTGTCTCTACTTTAAAGAGTCCTCTCCTGCTGATGTTCAGGTGTATATCAGTATGTAGTGTCTCTACTTTAAAGAGTCCTCTCCTGCTGATGTTCTGGTGTATATCAGTATGTAGTGTCTCTACTTTAAAGAGTCCTCTCCTGCTGATGTTCAGGTGTATATCAGTATGTAGTGTCTCTGCTTTAAAGAGTCCTCTCCTGCTGATGTTCAGGTGTATATCAGTATGTAGTGTCTCTACTTTAAAGAGTCCTCTCCTGCTGATGTTCAGGTGTATATCAGTATGTAGTGTCTCTACTTTAAAGAGTCCTCTCCTGCTGATGTTCAGGTGTATATCAGTATGTAGTGTCTCTACTTTAAAGAGTCCTCTCCTGCTGATGTTCAGGTGTATATCAGTATGTAGTGTCTCTACTTTAAAGAGTCCTCTCCTGCTGATGTTCAGGTGTATATCAGTATGTAGTGTCTCTACATGTCTCCATGCTCTAATGTTCAAAAAGCTCTTTATATTTCTCATACTGCCTGTGCTGCAGCACCTCTTTTCACCCTCTGTCTGAAACCAGAGCCCAGTCTGCTCTGATTGGTTAGCTGGCCGGCTCTGTTGTGGTTGGTCAACAGCTTAGGCCGTATCTCATTTCTGGGATTTCCCCTCCTTGACTCCTATCCTCGACTCCTATGTGACTTAGTCCCGCCCACAGGAGATGAGAGCGGAGGAGGGGAGCCGAGGAGAGAGGAGTGGAAGCAGCAGGCGGTTAGAGAAATGAGAACTCCTCTCCTCTGAGCGGTCATTGTAACGAGACGTCCATCAATGATGACAGGAGGCACAGCAGCCCTCTGTCTGATGACCACTTATATATTTACTTTTAATTCATTCACAGTGCGGTATAATGAGACAATAACAGGCTACAGATGCGGACACACACACACACACATATATTTATATATAAATATATACAATTCCAGAATCAAACAAGTATGAAAGCACTCTCATAATAATAACGTAACACTATCAGAGACTGGATATATAAATGACGGGCCAAAAGTTTTATTTACAAGTATTAAAAGTAAGCAGAGGACACCAAACCAACTGAGACCTGTCTGTCCGCTGCATCTACACAATGTACCGCACACACCTACAGCTCCTAAATCAGGCTACAGCCGTTGTGTATTTTATTATGTGAAGCACTAAATGGTTTTAGAAAAATATCGACTCTTTGTAGATATCTAGTAAACTAAAGCAAATAAAGAGAGTAGGCCTGTTATACCGAGTGATATATATTTTACACACTGCTCTGCTTTCTGCACGGACCTCACAGCTGTTCTGTCTGGAAACATTGCGTCGCGATGGAAGCAGTTAATAAAATAATATCCAGGGGATGCATGCAGAGCTGTCATTGGCTGAGATAAGTCCGGCCGTGCGTCACGACTCTTTGAAACATCTCTGTTCCCGGAAATGCATCCGTGGAGGACCGTGGAGGACCGTGGAGGACCGTGGAGGACCCATCAGTGTCTCCTCGGTTAGAGCTCCTCCAGAGAGCCTCCTCGACGCTCGATGCTCGAAGTGCATTTAGAGCAGTGTTTCTCAAACTTTTTCATACCAAGGACACTTAACCAATAAAAAAACACTTGCGGACCACCTAACTCCACAAATATCAAAAAACACATTGTTTTTCTAGAACAGATTACAAATCGCCTGAAAATGGTATAAACATGTGGCAACATGTGTGATGAAGGTGTTGCGCTGGGCTTTATCATGCAATCGAAAGTGAAACTTAACCTCACTCCATTGCGGAGATATTCCCGCGAGAGTGTGGAAAACTGAAATGTATATATTTATTTCAAATGTGAAATGTTACTAATATACTCACGGACCACTAGAGGGCGCTCACGGACCACCAGTGGTCCGCGGACCACACTTTGAGAAGCACTGATTTAGAGAAATGAGATGTCCTTCAACATGGCGTGCTGAAATTCATTTCCGGGTCACTACCGGAGGACCGAGGAGTCGAGGAGTCGAGGAGGGGAAGTCCCAGAAATGAGATGCGGCCTTTGAGATGTAATATACTTATTGTGTAGATAATGCAGAAAACTAAATGAAAATGAATAGTACTGAAGATTTTTTTCATATCTGTCTAACTATAAGCTATTGTTTATCATTTAGTACAAATATGATAATCACCCCTATGTTATTACGAATGTTTGGATCACGTGAGTCACGACTGCAATCCGGTACTGTAATAGTATGATACAAATAATATTGGAGTGTAACCTGTATCTGTGCAGAAATACAGCTTATTCAGATGTTGTTGAATATTTAGAATTGTATTGTTAATGTAATGAATGTCACTTTCCTGTTCTTTGTGTATCACACTTGAAAATAACACAGATCTCTACCGATGTGTTCAAATTGCCTGTTCACCTCTGGGCTTTCACACAAGCTGCTTCAAACCCCAGAGCAACAAGCGTCTGCTGTCCGGCTCCAGGTCGCCGCAGCTGACTGCGTAACCAAGGAAGAGAGAAACGTGACCTGATGCAGCGAGCTGAGCAAACATCTGGCCTCCGCATGCCTCAGACTCCCTAATCCAGTCTGCTGTTATTGTTACACTTACATAAGCCACATTCTGGATGTATAGAAGCCATCAGAACAGAAAGATATCAGCAGCTGGACACGTTACGAAAGGGTCTTCCTTCGACAAACCACAGGTCTGAAACCAGGATGTAAACTTCCTTTCACTTCCTGCCTCTACAGATATCTAATCGTTCATAGATCATTTGTAAGATCAACACCCTCTGGTACTCGTGGTAACTACCTGGTGCAATAATACTTAATGAAACTAGTTCCCCGAGTGCTCTGAGATGATATCAGACTCAGGGCAAATAGACTCTGCACCTCAGAAGCTATGTGTGTGAGTGTCGGTGTGTTTTGGGTGCTGTATCACAGATCGAGATCTACTGCTGAGAAGGGCGATCTCACCTGATGTTGGACGCTTGGTCGGTGAACTCGGTGGCCACGAGGGAGAAGTACTTCCTCATCTTGATCCAGAGGTTGGGTTTGGGGATGCAGCCGTTGTGTGCGTGGATGGCGTGGATACGAGCCATCTCCCCAGCGATCATTCTGACAGGACACATGAGTGTTCAAAAGCCATCACCAAGGATAATCCGTGTCATCAGATTACATATAAGTATTGATTGCATCTATCGTCAGCCTCACATCATGTGGCAGACGATCTAACCGACCATTCAGCCTGTGATTAGCATGTTTTGCTACATGTGCCTTTTCCCTGTGTCGCGTCGAGGCATTTCTGGCTTGTGAAGAATGTAGAGACCTATGATAGACCTTGAAAGTGTGATGCTACAGTGTAATAATTCAAGCATCTCAGGGCAAAATCAGAATAAATCCTGAGTATTCCCACGATCTCCTAAATCCTAACCTGAGCAAAGAAGGATCCCTGACATCCTGCGTCCCCAGAGCGTCCCCCTGCATGAACTCGTAGCAGATGCCATTTTGAAATGAGCAGTAGAGGCGAGGAGCGCAACCATTAGCATGTAGCACCTAGAGAAGAGACACAGAAAAACACAAGAATTAGAGACAGGAGAACAATCTTTTGAAGTGTTTTAATTCACAGCAAAGCACGGCCATTTTGATGAGCTACCTGGAAGCTATTCAGCTCATTGTCCCTGTCCACAAACAGCTCCGTCTTGTTCCCGTAAACTCTGACCAGGACCACATCCTCGGGCCTGTCCTCCACGTAGCAGCCCACCAGTTTGTTGGTGGTTCCATCTGTGAAGAGCTGGAGGAGGAAGATAAAATAAGTCATGTAACCTTTCACAGAGATCCAGAGGAATACCCCCAACCTCTCCGCACAGCGCCATGAAGCTTTTCCAAAACAATCAGCTATCAGCTGTCAGGACCAACAGTGCAGACACCATGCAGCTCTCACCTTCATGAGATATTAAATGTCTCATTCAGCAGCACTTTCAACTGGCATATGTCACATGAGCCTCGGGACCTTTATGTCAATCTATTTGACACATTCGCATTGTCACCCGGTATAGGTGTCGGTATCCACGTGTGTTTTCTTGTGTTTGCTGAATTTGAGACATTTCTAGCAGTCAACTAGGGCTGTACAATTAATCAAATATTAACCGTGATCATATGTTTGGCTTCACACAATTTAATTAGCAGGATTGACTGAGATAATGTGGTTTAAAATGTGAAGACGAGCCTAATTGTAAGTCTTATTTTGATGCAAATATATGCAGTGGTATAGTGGGGTAGACGGGGCGGGGTGGGGAGACACTATGGACGCGCTTGTGAACTGTCAACGGGGGGGGGGGGGGGGTACACTGTGGACCACTGTCGCCTGTCAGCGCAACTTACATGATGCCATTTAAAAAATATAATAATAAAGGGCGGTGCCGGCCGTCAGCGAACCGAGCCGGCCTTTCTGCGCGACTGTCACTCTATGCGGGACATAGTCTCAATTTGTGGGACGCGGGACAAATGATAAAAATGCCGTGTGTGCAGTCCCGCACGAAGCCAGACACCTTGCACACCTGGCATACCCCCGGATGCCCCCCTAGAGGATCTGACGTCCACCCGCCAATTAAAACATGTTCATACAATAATGAATACATTCGAAACCTTCTTTAAGTATCAACATGTCAATACGTTTCAGTCACACGGTGCTGCCCCTCACACACGCTTCAAATCAAGTTACATAAATACTTGAGCTACGTTTTTATTATAATTACTGTGAAATGTATATGTTTTCGTCATTATTACAACAAATACACACTTGCAACTGATAACACTGGCAATGATTTTATATTTATTAGACTATTAAAAAAAAATCTTGTTTCAGAAAAGTGGGGGCTCCAAATAAGTGGGGGGACGACGATCCCCCGCGTCCAACGACCACTACACCACTGAATATATGCGAGTTGGTAGCAACATGAAAAGTGCAGTATTCAATTGATTAGGCTTTCTCAGATATTACTCCCGATCTTTCATTACATTCATAGCATTTGAGTGGATTTAAAATGAGCCAAGTGTCCGTAGGGACTTGGGTATAGGTGGGTCTAATAGTCAAGCCACACTTTTCGAAAGACTTCAACCAACACACGTATATCCATTTTCAAACGTAGCTTAGATATGACCACATCCACTTCCGCATGATGAAAAAACGTAAGCAAAAAGCCTTGTGTCTAAATCTAGGCCGTAAATGTCTGAGACCTCTAATATGTTGATGAGAAACAGTGTAATAGGGGACCTTTAAACAACATCAGTCTACTGCCTCCCACTGCACGAACACAATAACAACATACACACCGCCCAGACGCCCACTCACACATATCTGGCATTCCTTACGTGGCTGACCACAAAGATGGGCGATCAGGCATCCCTGTTATGACCGTAAATACACAGGCATACACGCCTTTGCTACCACACGACTGATCCCTTCTACCGCCACACAATGCACCGCTAACACCGGCGATCACTACATCGACAGACAGCGATAAGCTTGGACCAGACAGAGGTAAACAATCAGCCATATATTTCCTGACGCTTTATTTCTTTTTCATGAATGAGTCCTTGTTCTCTCCGATTCAGCGGTCTTCAGCATGAGAAAGTTGTAAGAGGACACTGTTGCTCTGTTGCTGTTGGCACACTCTGGTGTTTTCAGGATCTCAGAGCTAGTGTGCTGTTTGGAGATAGACGGTGTGTATTTACAGTAAAGGTCTTCCTGTCCAGGTGGCGGGGCTAATCAGGTGTTTCTGTCCTACACATCCAGCGCTTCCCTCTCCCATCCAAACAATGGTCCCACTGCTCAGGAACATCCTTCCCATCGCAACCAAACACTTTTTTTAAAAATAATCTCCAGGTTTCCACCAGTGTGCGGCAAGCTGGGCGTAAGCATTGTGGATTCAAAACAAGAAAAGGATTTAACAATGTTTAAATTAAAGTGTGTAGCCAGCCACCTTTTTAAAGAGTTGAGTATTTTGTGTCTCTCTGTGCTTTAATGTTCAAAAAGCTCTTTATTGTTCTCATATAGTCTGTGCTGCAGCACCTCTTTTCACCCTCTGTCTGAAACCAGAGCCCAGTCTGCTGTGATTGGTCAACCGCTTAAAAATGTCCCGCCCCTTAGCCTATCACGTACAATGTGTTGGAGAGCTAGCCAATAGAAGTGCGAGTGTTACATAGTGATGTCACTATGTACTGGAAGTAAACAAAGGAGTCCAATGGAAGCATTTGTTGGCAGGGGGGGGAGTGTGGGAGAGAAACTCCCTCTGGAGGGGACACAGGGATTATAGCCTTTGCAGACCTTTTACGTTCACAAAGAAAAGCCCAAAAAGAAGAATAGGGTCGCTTTAAGGTGGACCTGATATTATCATATCAGCAACAAGCATTTTTCTCTAAGGTCTTGCTTAGCATCCCCCACCCCACCCTATGTATTCCTGCGTTGACCTTGTTATTGAGTCGTGGGCAGTTGTGCAGCTGTACTCCATCGGTTCTTGACGAAATCATACAGTGAGGTAAAAAGTCTGTTTGGGTGGAGCTCAGTGAGTCTGCTTTGTAAAGATCGAGGTCAACATTTTCACATGCTCTGCTGCAGGTGTGTGTGAATGTGTGTGTGTGTGTGTGTGTGTGTGTGTGTGTGGTGTGAATGTGTGTGTGTGTGTGTGTGTGTGTGTGTGTGTGTGTGTGTGTGTGTGTGTGTGTGTGTGTGAATGTGTGTGTGTGTGTGTGTGAATGTGTGGGGTATCAGATCCAGAGAGACCAGCCAGCAGGATGTAAACACACGGTTGGGGTTCAGACCGTGCCACGTTAGAGAGTAACAGCAGTAGCATTGTTTGTATCGTGCCCGCTGTCAGAGCTAATCCAAAGACTTTGACCTGGCAGTGACACGTCAGTCACTTGATCATTTTACAACGTATCAATTATGCATTTCCTTCCCTGACACCATGCATCTCTAAAAGGGATTGCGCAACAACACGTGTGTGTGTGTGTGTGTGTGTGTGTGTGTGTGTGTGTGTGTGTGTGTGTGTGTGTTGAATATGTGGCAAAGGTTATCAAAAAGTGTCTGATGTTCATGTTGGTTGGAACACAGAATGCACACCAGAGATACAAAATGGATTCTATTATTAAGGATTATTCAGATAATACAATTCCAGGCCATAAATATTGCTCAATAGTATTAAGTTAACTATTCAGCTTTTGTATATTAACTTATCAAGAACAGTACCTTGATACTCATATAAAGCAGCATGCGACTTTAAAGTGTGCTTGCTATGAAAGTATGAACAGTATCACACACACACACACACACACACACACACACACACACACACACACACACACACACACACACACACACACACACACACACACACACACACACACACACACACACACACACACACACACACACACACACACACACACACACACACACACACACACACACACACACACACACACACACACACACACACACACACACACACACACACACACACACACACACACACACACACACACACACACACACACACACACACACACACACACACACACACACACACACACACACACACACACACACACACACACACACACACACACACACACACACACACACACACACACACACACACACACACACACACACACACACACACACACACACACACACACACACACACACACACACACACACACACACAGTAGGTTTTCGACTGCTGTTGGATAAAGGAAAACTCCAGGAAGTCACATGTGGCATTTAGCTTCATGCCGCAGAGCTGGGTTTAATTCAATCATAAAGTGATTATTTCTTGTTCACTTTGAGAGCTGGACAAATGTTCCTGCCTGTCCTTGTTTGTATTGTCTTTTAGCCCCAAGCAAGACGCAGACAGGTTTTCCTTCTGTTTTGGTCTTTTTGTTTCAAACTGTATATGTTTTAAGCCACATGTGTCCAACTCAAGGCCCGGGGGCCAAATCCGGCCCGTGGTGGATTTAATTTCGGCCCGCAGGATCATTTCTAATTCCTATTAGATCTGGCCCGCCGGTATATTGCACGCACACCTTCCCTCCATCCTGAGGGTTTCCTCAGCTCAGAGCCTGAGCCCAAACATTGATGACCTTGCACCCAAGATGAGATGCCGAGTATCTGAGCTAGCATCACAGAGCAGCACTGAGTTTCAATGGATGTTTCCTTCTGCACTTTCTCTCAGGACAACAGAGCATGTTTGGTTTGTTCTTTGAGGGGAATAGTTTTTTTGAAGCTGTTGTTAAAAATGTACTCATAAGAAATGACTCTGAAAAGCTGCAGATAGAGCCATAAGAAATGAATGCAACTGATTATTTAATGTTTAATGTTGTTTTTAAAGGCGATCATTGAAGCTTTGTTAGCTCCAGGTTTAATATGTGCAATAAGTTCATTTCAATAAGTTCTGCAATAAACATTGAACCCTCGACTATCACCCATTTTTTTATTTTGGCCCTCTGTGTATTTGAGTTTGACACAATGCCACCTCTGCATGTCATTTCTTCTTTTAAGACTGCATTCAGCGCACATACTTTGAAGATTTGGCTTACTTTGTGGAAACTGACATTTAGAGAAGGTCAGCCTAGCCAGTTGCGACATTTGCTCTCCAGTTTATAGACACACACACACAACCCTCATCTCTTTCTTTCTTTAGGAGAATAAGGAATACTATTTTAAAAAGACAGAAAAGTAACATGTTCCTAAGTACCGTGAATGCATGATGTAACGGTCGACATCACATACCCTCCCACAGCACCGTTACACTAACTTCTATGTAATAGTTAGTAAACTCATTAGTCGGCCTCCGATGAAGCGGTAAGGTTTGTCAGCATGCTTCTCTCTCAGTGTCCCAACAGCTGGATGTTAATGAGTCTAACATTCAGACACACTAGATTAGCTGCTAGACATAATCAACTAAGCAATGCTGAATACTAGCTCCCAGTCTGAGTTCAACCAGCGATGAAACAGTCTCCAGAAGGTGCGTCTGCTTCACACACAACATTACGGACTATAACAACACTGGTTTGCAATGTATATACTATGTTTCAATTCTACTACTGGCTGCTTATTCGTTTTGCAGTACCCAACTCCCGTAACAATGATGTCGTAACATAAAACTGTGTAATACTTTATACTAGGAATTATAGTATTTACTGTCATTCTGCAGCTACTTCATTACTTTCTACTTGGTTCACGTTCTTTATAATGCAGCTACATCCTTTTGATACTTATGTATAATTATTTTGTGTGAAATGTTTAATATGTGTGCTCACTTGACTAGTTATGTTGTGTCCATCAGTACTGTCTCTTCGCTGCGGCTTGTAAATGTCCCCTCGGTGGGACTAATAGAGGAAGTCTGATTCTGACCACCACGTCACCTGGCGTGTACATGTTGTGTACTTTGGACCTATGTGATGCTGTCTGTAATAAAGTGGTGGAAAGTCATTAAGTACTAGTAAATGTCATTCACTCTAGTACTTTACTTAAGTACAATTTGGGGAACTTGTACTCTACTTGAGTATTTCAATGTTTAGCTACTTGGTACTTTTACTTCTCTACAATTCAGAGGTAAATAGTGTACTTTTACTCCTCCACATGTATGCAGTACCTTTGCAGATATAGTGATGAACAATATGATCAACACTTCAATGAGACTTTACTCACAAGCTGCATCAGACAAAGGAATTCAAACTAGCTCTACATATACCAGCTTTAATAAACACATTCATACATATATAAGAATAGTCAAAACATAAAATATGTATTATTCTTCACAATGAGTACTTTTACTTTTGGTACTTTAAGTATATTCTGTTGCCAATACTTTCGTACTTTTACTTGAGTATCCTTTTGATGCAGGACGTTTACTTGTAACAGAGGATTCCTACACTCTGGTACTTTTGATCTGAGTACTTCTTCCACCCCCTGTCTGTATAATGAGTAATCCTCCAGCCTTTTGGGTGACTCACTGACTGGATGAGTTTGCTACCATAACTAACTTAAAGTCTGAGAGCATCTTGCTAGCTAAGCCAACGTTTCAACATTATTGTTGACTTAAATGAACCTAGTCAGTGTATAATGTGTACACGGTCCTCCTCAGAGGTACTACCTTAATGTCATGGAGTAAAAGTACACGATTTACTTCTGAATTGTAGTGGAGTATAAGTAAAAAGTAGTGCAAAATGGAAATACTCAATTAAAGTACAAGTACCTCAGAACAGTACTTGAGTAGATGTACTTCGTTACTTCCCACCTCTGCTTGCTAGCTTAGCTAACGTTTCTATATTATTTGCTAGTAAGACAACCACGGAAATAAACAAATAGTCATCTTCGTTGATTATAACGAAGGTGTAAATAGAGGTGTGTCGTTTGTTGAAATAAATGAAGCTACTCAGTGTTTAATGTCTCCTCGGCCCTCCTCCTCCTGTCAGTCTTAAACTAGCCTAGCATACCAGCTAGCAGATCCCGTTACCTTGGTTTTGACCCGGTTCGCGTCCCACGCCGGTCTCAGGTCTTTAATGAGCTTCATCGCCCCCTCCGTCACATTGTGTTCGTCCACAAAAATAGGGATTTTACGAATAAACGGCGACCCCACCGGCACATGTATCTGCGTCTCCATCCCGTTTGTCTTTACCGTTAGTCTCCTCTCCGGTAGAAACTGCAGCATACAAGAGTCGCTTGTTTTATGATCAGCTGACGCGTGTATGTTAAAGAAAGGCGGTGTATTTTTGCTTTTGTTTGTTGTTTTAGGTAATGGTGAATTGAAAGCAGGGATGTGGATGATCACTCTGCCGGGTGTGGATGCTCGTCGCCGGTTTTCTTGAGAGCAAACCAGCCAACTGTAGCATTTCCTCCTCCTTAGCTCCGCCCGCCCCGGATCATCCGATTGTACCGCCGGTTGAGACGACGCAGCGCAAGCCGAGCACGCCCATTCATCTCCGAGTGTTGCCGAGCACAGCCGAGTTCAGCCGAATAAAAAGACGCCGAAACAGAAACAGGTGTATTACCAGATAGATTGACACGTACGAGGAATTTGACTTGGTGTCGTGGTGCATACATACAAATTAAAAACAAAAACACAGATAATAATATAATAATAATAATAATAACATAAAAAAAGAATATACATTTTAGTCAAATATAGCAGTTTTTACATTGAAATAGAATGGAATGTGCAGTAATACAAAAACACTGATATTGTGTACATTGTGTGCATTAATGTAATGTATAACTCATCTACAAAATCTATTTGTATTACGTTTTTAATATTATTTATTTAATTCCTTTTATTATATATTTATATTATTATTATTTATTTATAGATTTCTACATGTTATTGGATCTATTCATTTTGTATTATTTCTTCCTTTAATTTTTCGAGAGGGATCATTATTTATTTATATTGTATTTTACTTGTATTATCATACCTTTTACCTCCTTGTGTCTCTTTAACTGCTAAACTGTTATATTATGTTGCTATGCTGCATGTTTCCAAAAAGATCTTGGCGTCTGATCTGAGGTGAATGTTTTGTTCCCTGTGTTCATTTGTATTGTGTGCCAAATTTGTCAAAGCACCTGAGGCCTGTACTACGAAGCCATTTCAACATAAACTGGATATCTGTTCCTTTGATCTCATAGAAGATAGCATTTGAGACATAATGCAGGGACATTGGGTTGTTAACAGGGCAGGCATGAAAGTCGGGTTCTTAATTTAATATCAGATTTCTGAACTGAATACAAAAAAAAAATGTTCTGAGCAATTCATTTTGAAATTAGTTTTACTATAGTCTCAGAATCCTGAAATTTCCCCCAGAACCATTTGCCTCAAGTCCCGGCGTTTCAACTCAGCCTCTACAATAAAGCGACTGGTTGACAAAAAAAAGAATAGCAGAAATATAAGGATTTGTGAAAAAAAAAAAAAGGAGTTTGGAGTTTTGGTGGGAATGTCTGTTAATTGCACTGGCCTATGGAAAACCAACAGTGCCACAATACATCAGTATTTTTACTTGTTTGTTTTATCGCGTTTATGACGTGCGTTTTTCGCGCATTTAATAGTTTAAAATGCCGCTTTTTACAGTGCTTTAAATAAGATATGTCATGTGTTTAAAACACTTGACTGTAGCAGAGGTCTGTTACGTTCCCTTTAAGCCCGTGTCACACTGTCCCGAAATTGACACCAGATGGACACACGATAAAGGAAATGTTCAAATTCGGCTCTGATCGTAACAACATCGGGCCATTCGTGAGGGCATCTTTTTTGGCATGTCAAAGATTTTGCCACCGCTCACGAAGTTGCTGCCGGAGCCTGAGAAACTCCACCAGCGGTCATACGATGGCTTAAGATGCCCTCACGAATGGCCCGATGTTGCTACGATCACAGCTGAATTTGAACATTTCCTTTATCGTGTGTCCATCTGGTTGTTTTATTGCACAACAAAATCATGTAAACATATTATGTAAATATTAACACAATTTGTGTTCTGTGAAACTGAAAAGGATATAATATATTATTTTGAAGGCGAGTTGACAGGAAGTTGTTGTTGCTATATGGAAACAACATGACGGAGAAAACGTAATATCTTCTACATATAAAGACGGAGAAAGTAAAGAACAAAGTCTGAAAATATCAGTACAGTATCATAGACAGTACTGTAACATAATTGTTTGTGTTACTTTCGTTGCAGTTGTATGTCTTAAATGTAATGTAAATGTTGCCTTCGTGTGTGGTTTGGGGCCATCTTCGTGCGAAATTCACAATTCCATATTCGTGTGTCCATCGGGTGTCAACTTCGGGACAGTGTGACAGGGGCTTTATTGTCTGAAAGAAAAGGGAAGTAACAACAGATTAAAAAAAACGGGCAAAAATATATATATTGCTTAAATATATTTATTTAAATATATAAATACATATATATAATATATATGAAATAATGTATTATATTACATTATTGCCTCTGCATTGGATTATTATCGGATAGGGTAATAACTTCATAATTAACTACGTCTGAAAGCAGAAGTCTAGGGCAAATAATTGCAAGTCTCTTCAGTGCGCATGTCACAAAATGAGATGCATTGTGGGACATAGTTTATGGGCAACATGCTTAAGTAAGATAAGATAAGATGGACCTTTATTCATCCCTGTGGGGAAATTCAGTAGTTTAACAGCAACAGGGTAAGATTGAAAAACAGGACAGCACAGATTCACACAGATTAATAAAATTAATTGATAAATCAAAGATAAACAAAAAGAGAAATAGCCTAACTATAAAATAAGAAATGAATTAAAATGAACATATATAGATATACTGTAAAGTAGCATGTAACCGTATAATAAACTATAAATTATATTCTTTGCAAGCTCTTGCGGGCCACATAAAATGAAGTCGCCGGCCGGATTTGGCCCCCGGGCCTTGAGTTTGACACCCCTGTTTTACTGTAGGCTGTTGCTTGGCGTGGCGAGAATATTGCTCCACTTTCTCCGGTCCCCGAGATTCGGCTTCCAGTAGCTCTGGATCTTAGATCCGCCGGTAGCTCTCCAGATGGTAATCATGTATCTGCTTTGTTTCAAGACCCGCATCAGAAAGCTTTTGAATGGTGCTACTTCTCCAGTTGGTCTACACTCTACCTGCTCTTCACGTAGCTCTGCAGGTGCTTTCTAGAGATAGGCACTGCTCAATCCACTCCTCCATAGTAAGGCCACCCTGGAGGTCGAAGTTAACCTTAAATGTTTCCATCTTAAGCTTTGTTAGTTAGTTAGTTTCGGAACAGACGTAATGTAACAGTTGTAACGGTTGTGGCTTTTCTCAGACGCGGAGGGATACTGACTTGTGAAAATCTACCCGTGATATACGCTCATTATATCCCGGCTAAGAACCAATCAGATTGCTTGATTTGACCTGTCCGTTTTATAATGTTTAATATATGAAAATAAAGAGTGCTCAAACGCCGACTTACAAAACAAACTGAAGACAAAATAAAACAACTTTCTTGCAAAAATAAATTGATAACAATAAACAACACTGTAAAAAGACACAATGGAGCACATCTCCAAAAACTAACAAACACAAGCCACAACTAGTTAACACACTGAGACAAAACTGGCTGCACAGGTCACACGCTAAGATCAAACCACGGGTTGACAATAGATAATTCCCTCACAACACTATTACATCGGGGCGCATTACATGGCTGCAGTACCGCCTCTCTGTCCAGTGGTGGCAGTATAGTGATACAAATGCTACAGTAGTGAGAGCAGTGAACACAGGGTTAAGTCTACAAGGTGCAACACCGAATCTTTTTTATCAAACTAAAATATGAAATAACTTCCCTGTGACAAAGTACATCTCTTATAATATTCTTCATGCTTGGAATGCTGTAGCGCATGAATGCTCCTCTGCTCACAGTTCCCCACAGTAACACAATCAACATGCCATTCTGCTTTAGCGGTTTATCTTACTCTGAGGGCTTACGTATGATGGTAATTTAACATAGATATAAAGTTCATTTAAAATGACTTTGAGAATATCTGAAGATAGAAAATGTTACCCCTGGGTGTTAAACCTGATGTCCCCACATGTAACACCTTATACCTCTAGACCACATGATATACTCTAAATATGAAAAATTGTTGGATTGAATTTGTATCTTTACCCCAACATCATAAATAAGCCATCAGAGCAAGATAAACCGCTAAAGCAGAATGGCATGTTGATTGTGTTACTGGTGGGGAACTGTGAGCAGAGGAGCATTAATGAGCTTAGCATTGCAAGCATGGAGAATATATATGAATATAGGGAGGGTGTGGCTGATCCTCGAATCAGATGATAGCAAGTTCAAGTTCCACTGCAGTCAGCATGTCCAAATTGCTCCTGTGGGGATTGCCCACAGTTCTGAATGTATGGAAGTCGCTTTGGATAAAAGCATCTAACAAGTGACATGTAATGTAATGTTATATTCAAAGATATTTAACATAGAGATCATGTAAAATTAAAATTGACTCAGCATAGCCAAAGACGAAACATATTACCCTTGTAACCCGGGCCCCCGCATGTAAACCCAACAGCGGGAGCGGTGTAAAGTCACTAAGCACATTCACTCAAGTACGGTACTTAAATACAATTTTGAGTAATTATGTATTTTATCTTATTATTATTGTACACATATTAAATAATAGTGAATATTGTTGTGTTTTGGACTGAAACAAATAGGACATTGATACTGTGTCAGTCTGTAATCTAGAATATGAGATGTCATCTGCTCATTTATAAATAAAAGTTTGGTACCATTCTTTCAAAATAAGGGGGGACACTTCTATTTGGATAGTACGTCAATTTATCAGAATAAAACTTTGCAGATAAACCTTCTTTCTATAAATTGTACTTCCCCATCATGGGTTGCCGTCCAGTGTTGTGTATTTTCTAACTAACCCTGGATTTCATGCTCATCATGACTCTGCTGCCTGTCACTAAAATCTCAAAGAGCCAAACAGCCGGTGAACAATGAGATGAGTAACCGCGGATGTCCGGCCACATTAAATCTGCTCAAACTTGTTCCCCATACTGCTGGAGGCAACCCCCTCACAACTGGTGTGTATGTGCGCTAATCCAGAATACATAAACAAGTCCACAGGAAGTTTGGTAGATGTCCTTCTGCTGTGTTTATTTGGAAGCCATTATTGGGCCCACATGGATAAATCTGTTTCATCTTCCCATCATATCCTTTCTGCAGCAGCCTCATGCATTCAGGCAGTGCTGAACATATTCCTGCAGCGTCCAAAACCCTTCATTAGAGCTTACTGCACTCAATGGTTTTGGCCCCCTCAATGACTACAATCCGCTACCTGTTTTCAAACTTCACTTATTTAGGATTATGAGATATTGTATAGGTTGGCCATTACGTTTTTATATATGGGTGCTTTTTTCTTGACATTTTCTGACTGATTGTACTCTGTATTCATTCTAGATGTTGCCGGATGCATTTTAATGTAGGCCCGCTGATTTCACCTGCATATAATACTGTGAATATTTACAAATTGCCTTGGTCAATATTTTCTTTTGTATGGTAGCAACATTTCATCTAGTGTCCCATCTTGAAACCTCCATGTCCACCATTTGCTTGTTAGAAGCCACAGCCCAACTGCCATCAAGCATTAGTTGAAAGTTGTACTCTCTGAAAAGGCTTGTTGTCTTTACTAAATGTTGTGTTGTTTTTGTTCTGACGGCCACCATTATGTCACCTTTTGTGCCGAAATAGCTCAGTTGGGAGAGCGTTAGACTGAAGATCTAAAGGTCCCTGGTACGATCCCTGGTTTCGGCAGCAAAGAGATCAGTTTTGGGCGCAACCGTAATGGTTAGAGCTGCTGAAGCATAGCAGTCTGATTTGGTGCCTTTGTCTGTCGGTCAAAGGTTTACTCATGCCTGGGTGTACAATTGTAGATATGTAAGTCAGATGCTATGTGAGAACCCGACTGCCATCTAGCTCAAGCTAAAAGATGTACTTGCTGCCACTGTCTGCTTTGAGATTTTGTGTTTTTCTTTGGTTGGGATTAAATATATATAGATCCCAGAGGTTAAGTGCCTTTGTCTGGTGGACATGTAGTTTCATTCATACCTGCAATTTAAACTGCAGAAATGCTGTTGTTTTCCATCCTACGGCCACCAAATTACGCTCATAGTGCCGAAATGGTTCAGTTGGGAAAGCGTTAGACTGAAGATCTAAAGGTCCCTGGTTAGATCCCTGGTTTCGGCAGAAAAGTTACCTCAATGGTAAATGTTATGTATGGGTGTGTCAGTGTAACATAACATGGAGTACAGTGCTACTATTGGTGATGCTGGAACTACTATGAAGATGTGCAAACAGCAAGGAATGTGTAATTAGTTTATTCCAAAAATGTTTGAGCATCTAAACTTCGTGCATGTTTGCAAGTGACACTTTTTTTTCTTGCTGTCAGTCACACCCTGATAATGCTGCAGCTCTACCTGTAGCCACATGCTTCATCTCTCCCTGAACCTCGTCCTCGCTCTACACTGGCTTCCAGGAATGCAGAAGGCAAATTGTGTGTGTGTGTATGTGTGTGTGTGTGTGTGTGTGTGTGTGTGTGTGTGTGTGTGTGTGTGTGTGTGTGTGTGTGTGTGTGTGTGTGTGTGTGTGTGTGTGTGTGTGTGTGTGCTGTGTGTGTGTGTGTGTGTGTGTGTGTGTGTGTGTGTGTGTGTGTGTGTGTGTGTGTGTGTGTGTTGGGTAGGTGTGGATGTGTAAGTGGATCATGTGTATGTGCATGCATGCATCTTAGCCATGGCTTTGTACACGGGTGGGACAGCTCAAAAGTAGAACGGTGCTCCTTGGATATCTCAGGAATGAGGAAATGTTTACATTGTCGCAATGCGGAGTGCTGTTTACAATGTGACACACACACACACACACACACACCATAAATCACAGCTCCATTGAACGAGTGAACACCGAGCCTGTTTCTTGTCTAACCTAATTTCTCATGTCAAGGCTCGTGTTGACACACTCCTCGTCTATCACAGATCGCATGATTAGAATGAACTGCTTGTGTTTGGGAAGAGGCACCGTTCCATGTGAGGAGTGTTTACTTTCACACACACCTTCATAACAAAGCGGACGTGGGTTTGTTTTAAAGTTGACAGATGTGGCGGAACAATGTGTCCGGTTTATGATCTACAACAAAGTGACTGAATGGGAGTTCATGCATGTCTGACCATCTGGACTGACAGACTTTGTTAGTTTGCCGGCTGCAATCAGTCATTGATTTCTCATTACCAAAGATTTTGAAATACATCTAAATGCTTGTATTGTAATTGAAAACAAATAAACAATAGATCACATTTCCATGCAATCCATGAACTTTTAAAATGTTGACTTTCGAGTTTGTGACTGCCACAAGAAGATAGAAGATTTTAATATGGTAAACACAACACTTTAAATACATTTTAAATAACTGTATTTTGTATCTTTGCCTGGAATTTCAGTCGTTAAGTAAAACAGAATGTGATTCCTGTGTGGTTGCTTCTCTGCTTTTAGAGTCTTTTAAACTCACTGTGAGTCAGAAACCAACACTTTCAATAAAACCCCCCTCTCATTTTAGAGTTTTGTCAGAGTTGAAAAGCAGCGATTGTCCCCCTCCAGATACTTTAGATATGTTCACCTGAGCAAACAGAGCAGTGAGATCACCAAAGCACTGCTGACAAAAGATTGTTTGTCCTGTGACAAAATAAACTGGATTACAGGTTCAGTAGGAAGCTCTTAAATATGCCTATTGACTTATCTACACAACTAGCCTTCATGGTAACCCCTATAATAAAGTGTAAATGTACACTATTGTTGATCATATGATTAACTTATATTGGTGAACCCCACTCACTTAGAAATGCTGTGATTTGTTATCTACCCAATTGCTAGTTTCAGCCTGCTGCATTTTATTGGGGTATTTCAATGGTGCTTGGGTAGCATTTGTTCCGCCCAGCGTCTGGTTAGTTTCAGGGTCATTCTAAATGACAGTTAAAACAATGCAGATAATACCGTCCTCCTTCTCCGCCATGTGGTATCTACCTAACATCTGGGTCACCTAAACCAATCTGCTGGGTTATCTCCTGGTGGCAAACAGCTTTGTGTTGTTATCTCCTTTCCTACATCAGTCCTCTAACTTCCTTAAAGAAAAGTGTGTGTCCACTTTTGCGCTTACCAAGTCCTCACAGTGGAGTCAGCATACATAGCTTTACAGTGACTTTGTGGTGTGAGTGAAAAACAACTCTCCTTAGTTCCATGCTAGTTTGTAGCTGTCAGATGGCGAACGTCCTCTATTGGATCCTTAATCCTGCCTCATCATTTCAGTCTGATCTGGTGTCTATCTATGTTGTCTTGCACCTGAAATATAAACAATTACCACAGACACAAATGAACCACTAAGGGATGCACAATCCTGATTAAAAGGCAGAAATCAACTACAAGGAAACTAAGACAGAAAATACACAAAAAGACCTCAAAAGCACAACAAATGTCCACAGTCACGTGATGTGATTATATACTAATCTTATCCTGTCCTGAACATGTGGCTCAGTCTTCGAACCTGCAGGCCCTGACAGGAAATGGTCACAGATCAATAAAGAAGTAAGAGGACATCCACAAAATATCATATAGGTCAACATGTGAGACCTTCACCTTAGAGACCCTCACATCGCTGCAGGGTTAAACCAGGACTAGCCCTCTCATCACATCGGTCAGTGTCATCACTTGTGTGTGTGTGTATGTGTGTGTGTGTGTGTGTGCGTGTGTGTGTGTGTGTGTGTGTGTGTTTGTGTGTGTGTGTGTGTGTGTGTGTGTGTGTGTGTGTGTGTGTGTGTGTGTGTGTGTGTGTGTGTGTGTGTGTGTGTGTGTGTGTGTGTGTGTGTGTGTGTGTGTGTGTGTGTGCTCATGCATGCCCAAGTGTCCTGGTGTTCACCTCTGAGAGGAGGAGTGAGGCGGTATCAGTATTGATAGGATCTGGGTTAAGGCTTTGTGTTGACTGCCATATGCTCCTCTGAGGGTCACCAAAAAGACAAACACACTCCCAAAACACACACACACACACACACACACACACACACACACACACACACACATACACACACACACACACACACACACACTGCAGACCCCCACACCTCCTCTTTATTTACAGCCATATCCTCTTGCTTTCTGTCCTTTCCTTTTCAGATCAAGTCCTTTCACCCAGAGAGCAGCAGCTGGAGGACCGGCTCTCAGAGGGAGGACGCCTGACAGCAGGACCGAGGGCGAGTCACACATTAACCTCTCGTTACCCTGATTCAAACACACACACTCACTCACATACACACACAAACACACACACTCACACAAACACACACACACACACACACACACACACACACACACACACACACACACAAACACACACACACACACACACACACACACACACACACATAGGAAAATAGGGAGCATTTAACCTCACCAAAACACCTTTTATGTCATATTTCTAAGACATCTTGAGCTGGAACCCTGAGCTGTATCTCAAGTAAGTACATGTACTCAAGCACAGTACTTTACCCCTTGAATGGGCAAGCTCATATAAATAATTACAATTCCATAATTGCTATTTTCTAATGAATCTAGGCTAAAATGACACATTTCGTTTTATTTAAAGGGGACCTATCATGCTATATTTGAAACATATATTGTAGGGCCATACCTATATAAAACATGTCTGTGAAGTTTTTTTTTCAAAATACCAAACAGTTCACCCATTGTAGCCACGCCTCATACTGCTCAAACCCCTCTATTGAAGCCCTGTTAGAGAAACGCGGATCTTGGGTCCTTAGCTTGAAAAAATAAAAAGAGGAGGCGGAGCTAATGCCTGATCAGAATTCTACCGGAGATAAAGTTACATTCTGCTGTGATAAAACGCCATCCTGTTCTAAACCACATCAAGGATTATTTCTGAAACAGTATGGAGCTCAAATGCTTTTTCTCTCACGGGTTTATCACAAGGTAAGTTCCTTTTTATTTCCTGCTTTTTAAACACATGTGCTCTCCAGTACAGGTTAGCTCTGAGTGTTAGCGATGCTAATGTAAACAAAGACGTCCAAAACACGTCAGGCATTGTTTCTGATAGCAACTGTCTGTGGGTCTGCTGCCGATTTGACGTCAGATCCGATTGAATCTGTATCCGCTCGTTGAACACCCGTTTTTAAAAGATTTGGGTACGGAGGAAAAGAGAGAGGGTTTTATTTTCTGACGCTGCGTGAGTTCCCCGACGCACCGGGGACACATGTTGATGTATAAAAGACATCAAAAAGTGCATTTCGCATGGTAGGTCCCCTTTAAATGTTTAAATATGACCTTTATTTTTCAACTTTCATACTTAAATACATTGCCTATAGGGTATACGTTTATATTATTAAACTTATTACACTCATATAAAACCCATGTTAAACCAAAATTATTCATTTATTATTTATTTAGTTATTTCACCCATTTTACACTGTTATTAGACCCTTTCTGGTTATGGAGCCTCTGGAAATGGATGTGTTGCTGCAGGTTTGACTGTTTCTGACAGCTAACAGCTAACTGGAACAACATCTAACATCTAAAAGTCCCTGTGGGTGGGCTTTGTGCAGTATGTGTGCAAAAACAAAACAAACTGACTTAAACTGAAACCTTTCTTTGCAGCTTGACGTTTTTCCACTAAAATCAGTACAAATGCACAGGAATCGGTAAGAATGCAATAAAAACTATACTAAACTTTACCAAACTGTGAGTTATTTCTACTACGAATCTTAAATGTTTGCTGCATGATGAACACCACAAGATGGATGTGCAGTAGAAACCTTTTGTATGCATAAAATGAAGGAACAACATGATTACATTTAACTGGAATCGTACCCTGCATAATGACATGTGATAAAGAAGTTGATTATATGTATTTAGCTGTCCATTTGTGCGTTAATAAAAAGTACCATGCGTAACCAGGGCGGTTACACACATGTGTGTTACACAGGGCGGTTACACACAGGTATGCACTGACAAAGGTCAGTGCATACCTTGACCTTTACTGTTCAGACTGTTCAAATCACAGATCTTCCCCCTGGCAGTCTGAAAGGAAAAACATGGTTTCCGAGACAGATCCGAGATCTGCCTGCTCACACATGTCGCAGTCCACAGGAGATACGTGTGTTTTTTATATCATCAGGGCTGGAGAGAAGATGTGTATTTGTTTTGGGGAAGTAGCTGTAAGTGGCTTGGACTGTACGCTCACCAATCCAAAGGTAAAAGCCCCATGAGTCAGACTGAGTGCTGCAGCTCAACCGTATTCAGATTAGAGCTGTGGACCAAAACAAAGACCAAACAATACGTGATGGTTTCCCTTTGAGGGCTCATGTCATTCAGGTGACTCATCTGCTGTAGTACATTAGTGTGCAGTATGTAAAGGTGACAAAGAGGGTTCTTCATCTGTAGACATTCTTCAGTTTCGTTCATGATCCATTTGAGTTATTCTTTAAACTCCATGTTTGTTACGGTGGAAATAGACTAACTTTTTCTCAAAAAGCTTTTTCAAGGGGTATTTTTGCTGGCACTGTGACGACCGGATCACTATCCGTTTTCCTCAGAGCTTAGCAACTATCAACAACACAGGACACCCTGCATTTTGTTTTCTATCCTAACTTCGGTTGTTCCACCATCTGGCATTAGTAAGGTTACGGCCTGTCCACACTACAGCTTCGACAGCTTCAAAACGGTTTCCAACGCGTCTGCCCATTCACTTTGAATGGGGTGACGTCACTTTTCACCGAACTGCATTGTGGGAAGCAGAGCGGAGCTTTCTTGGCGTTTCAGGCTGCAAAAGTTGAGCAATGTTCAACTTTTGAAGCTTCTGAAGCTTTCGGTGGAAGCGTCAGCCAATCAAATCATATGCCAGTTCAAGCTCTAGCCAATCAAACCGCTGCTTGTGTGTCAGGGGCGGGAGATTCATGTGATTGGTTGTTGGTCGAGCTTCAGACACGCCTAGCTCCAAGCTTTTTTCGAAGCTGTTGTATGGACGGGCCGTTAGGGGGAAGGAAAGTAAATGCAAAGAACTACATAGGCTACCGATAGCTACAAAGCACTATCCTCTTGCTGTTTTGGTTGTGCATTGCGTGATGTACTAACTATGCGCTGTAAATCCATGCATTGTGAAACTGTTCAATTCAAATGTACTGCATGCAAATACGTTAAAGCAAAAGAAAACAAAAACATGTCTTCACTTTACCTGAGGTGCTTCATTCAGCTCTAATTTGATTGGAATGTTTTGTTAGTTATGTCCTTCTTCCCGCCTTTTGGGAAACATTTGATCAACAACCCAAACATCCATAGCATGCTCATCAATGTCTCAATAAATATAGAAGATTTTACTGTATTTGTAATTGTTTTTATAGTCTATCTTGTTATTCTTGAAATCATATATTGTCATTCATGTGTATTAACCTGTAAAGACAAATGTGTTTTGTGATGTTGGGCTATATAAATACAACTTGTTTTGAATACGTCATTTTTCCATTTTCGTTAATTGACAATACTATATGTGTACTGCTATAATGAGGTGCAGCAGTGGAGTGTAATTGGTGTGTGTGGGAGGGTCACTGCATGTGTGTGTGTTACAAAGACGCTCTCTTTGTGTCGCTGTCAGGTGTGTGAGTCAGGGTGGGGAAAGGTATTTCCGGGAAACAAACTTGACTTCCAAGTGAAGGTGTGTGTGCTTATTCTGCAGAAGGTGCACAGTTTTAGGAGACTTGTTTTGTTGTTGCTACCAAATGAACAGTGAGTCAGATCCACTTCAGATTGGTTTAAGTAACTGAAACCCATCATGACTCACTCTGGATTGTCGCGGTTTGTTTTGTCTCTGGATGACAAGGTGCCACAAAACGTCAAATGATATCATTTACCTCACTTAAATGAAATGTGTGTTAAATCTGATACGTTATCAGAGGAAACAAAGAAGAACTGGATCTTTGTGAGAGAGATATATGACTTACAAACTGTTTTGGCAATAATTGAAATGTGATCCACTTTTGTAATGGAGATCAAACAACCAGTGACACACACACACACACACACACACACACACACACACACACACACACACACACACACACACACACACACACACACACACACACACACACACACACACACACACACTAACACTGTACTTACGGTATGAGGTCATTTGACTTCACTTGAGTAATTTAGTCAGGCTGTTTTCTACGTGTAACTCTACGGGAGAGAATGAGGCCCCACATGTGAGATTTTTTTAGATATGACCAAAACTGTAATTGTTTTTTAATTCTGAGAAGAATATTCACAATTCTGGGATTTAGAATTCTATTGAATTATTTTAAATCAATTTACAATTTTGTTTTTTCTCAGAACTAAAGAAAAATATACTTTTGGGCAGATCTCCAAAAATAACATTTGAATAATAACTTTAACGTTTTTTTCCCTTTCTTACATAAACGCAAACATGGTTGCATATTCTGAAATGCAAATATTTACTGCTTTTTCTTTTGAAGTTGGTTCTATGAATTATGATTGTATTTCTCACTATTTACGCTACTACACCAAAACTAAAAATGTATTAATTGAGATAATAATAATGTAATGATATAATATCTACCTATATATTATAATAACTTTGACCTGTAACAGAGTAGGTTTACAGTCTGGTATGACTTTTTCTTTAGTAAAGGATGTGTGTACTTCCCACCTCTGCACACACACACACACGCACACACACGCACGCACGCGCGCACACGCACGCACTCACACGAGCTGTCAGAGTGTGCACTCAACAGGGTGGAGTCGGTACATTGAGACTTTTTTTGTTCCTTCCCCGAGGGGATCAGATTTACTCCGGGAAGGAATCAATAGACTCCATTTCCAGAGAATCACTCCGCGTCAGACCCCACAGGGACAAGCCTCCTGCTGCACTGGAATAACATCCGATCCTAATTACCGTGGTCTGGTTTGTATCTAGTGAGATCAAGAAGACTAACTGAGGGGTTTATGTGAAGGCATGGAGCGCACCAGGGCAGCGCGTAAAAGCGAGTGGCTCCGGAGCGCTTTGGCCCACCACCACTGCCCGGATCCCGGCGTGGAGAACGAAATCGTGGTCCTCGCTTCTGGAATAGACCAATACCTGCAGGAGGTCTTCCACCACCTGGCCGTACCCAACCGGGAGGACACGGTGTCGGCGGAGGACTTCAGCGCGCTGTGTGCCGTGCTGGGGATCCCCGGAAAGAGGAAGATCAGTGGAGAAAAAGACGAGGAAAATGAAGAGTTTGCAGAAGTTTGTTCGGTGCTTCCCAGCCAGCTGTCCTTTAAAGACTTCCACTCGAGGCTCTGTGGATATTTCCGTGTGCGCAGTGCGAGGAGAGGGGACTGCGCGTGGCGGCTGCCGGTTACCGAGGATACGGAGCTCGTGCAGCGGCAGATCAGGGTCCGGTGGCCGAGGGTGAGGAGGAGGAAATGTGTGAGTTTTGATCTGGAGAGGGATCACAACAGACCCGAGAACAGGGGGATGAGAGGAAGAGGAGCAGAGGACAGGAGCGAGTCAGGTACAGAACCAGGAAGTCACTCTGTTATTGAAATGAAGATTACTGACAGGTTCAAGAGTGTCTTTGTTTATTTTGTAATCACTACTGAAGAGGAATAGGGCCAAATGAGAAGAATGTGTTGGGGTGCTACCAAAAGTGAAAACAATGTTTGAGTTCTGACTTAATCTCCAAATTCTGACTTAATCTCAGACCTCAAAAAGAAAATTCACTCTGGTCAAATCTCAAACTAACAATGAATGGATGGTAACTTAAAAAAACATATTACGTTACAATTTATAGTTACTGGTTGTATAGTGTGATTTGACACCTGACTTATTCTTAACCCCTTCCATGACCTACCCAGCACCACCTGTTCTGTCATTGTTGTTACCCCCCCCCCCCCCCACACACACACACACAAACACATATACCATGTATACATCACTTCAGGGGACATTACATTGACTTACATGCATTTCCTGGAGACTTATCCTAACCTTAACCATAACCAACACATGCCTAACCCTAACCCTAACCCTTACCCTTACCCTAACCCTAAACCTAACCAAGTCTTCACCCTAAAATTAATGATTCCCCTCATGGGGACCTCCAATTTGTGGGAGGGAGGCAAGTCCCCACACGTGACTGTGTAAACAGATTTAGGTCCCCACAACTATAGTAATGCTAGGCCACACACACACACACACACACACACACACACACACACACACACACACACACACACACACACACACACACACACACACACACACACACACACACACACACACACACACACACACACACACACACACAAACCTACACACACACAGTGTCCACTTGATTGATGTACAGTGTTAGAAGTCAAAGTAGAAATAGGAATACTCCATTACGTCCTGCATTCAAAATGTTACTAGTCCAAAAGTAGTGGCATCAAAACACACTTTCAGTACAGAAAGTGAAATTCCTTATAATGTAGAATGTAATTGTAATAAATATATTTAGTAATTAGATTTTCACTGATGTATTACTATGTTAACAGCTGGTAAAGGTGGAGCAAATCTAATTCCTTTATAGATTAATGATGATGAATTTACTTAAAGTCTTTAAGTTCAATGGTGTAAAAGTACCCCATAACTTAACCACTGGATGAACTTAATTACTTTCCACCACTTTCATTATATGCTCCAAATATAAAAATAATGGAGAATATATTCAGATCTTTTGTTACAATACACTGAACTAAAACTCCATTAGCAGTAGCAGCTTTCAAAAGGTAACTTATTACTGGTTTTATTAGTGCATGTTACTAATTGATAGACGTGGAGATTATTTAAACTATTGTATACACTGTCAGGAAGTTTAATGTCTAACAGTGCATCACATGTGATAAAGTGATTATGTTAAATATGTGACATCTTAATAAGGTAAGCTGCCAAATACGTTTGATATACCCTCTAAAATATGGTGTAGTGTAAGTCTAAAGATGCATTAAAAGGAAATACTTAATAACATGCAAGTACCTTGAACTTAAAGTGTCTTTCAAATCAGTGTGAAAAGATACATGGCCATTTGTATTCTGTCAAACTCTTTGAAGATACAGCTTTATTTATGAAGCACTTTAAAACCTCCAGACCAAAGTGCTGTGCAGTCAAACAAACAAAGACAACGTAACAAAATCGTACAGCTCAGCTCACACACCAAACAAGTACAAGTAAAAACAATAGACAATTTAAAGGAAATAAAAGCAACAATCTACAAGATGTCAACACGCTAAGGAGAAGAAGCGATTTAAAAACAGACAGTGTGGAGGATCTAAGTATTTAAGAGACGACAGGGAATGTATGTAACTCTCTGTATCCGCATCAATATTAAAGTCTCTTCTTCTCTCTCTTCTACATCAACATGTGTCCCCTCTTCTCCATGTCTCTTCTACATCAACACGTGTCCCCTCTTCTTCATGTCTCTTCTACATCAACATGTGTCCCCTCTTCTTCATGTCTCTTCTACATCAACACGTGTCCCCTCTACTTCATGTCTCTTCTACATCAACATGTGTCCCCTCTTCTTCATGTCTCTTCTACATCAACATGTGTCCCCTCTTCTTCATGTCTCTTCTACGTCAACATGTGTCCCCTCTTCTTCATGTCTCTTCTACATCAACATGTGTCCCCTCTTCTTCATGTCTCTTCTACATCAACATGTGTCCCCTCTTCTTCATGTCTCTTCTACATCAACATGTGTCCCCTCTTCTTCATGTCTCTTCTACATCAACATGTGTCCCCTCTTCTCCATGTCTCTTCTACATCAACATGTGTCCCCTCTTCTCCATGTCTCTTCTTCATCAACATGTGTCCCCTCTTCTCCATGTCTCTTCTACATCAACATGTGTCCCCTCTTCTTCATGTCTCTTCTACGTCAACATGTGTCCCCTCTTCTTCATGTCTCTTCTACATCAACATGTGTCCCCTCTTCTTCATGTCTCTTCTACATCAACATGTGTCCCCTCTTCTTCATGTCTCTTCTACATCAACATGTGTCCCCTCTTCTTCATGTCTCTTCTACATCAACATGTGTCCCCTCTTCTCCATGTCTCTTCTACATCAACATGTGTCCCTCTTCTCCATGTCTCTTCTTCATCAACATGTGTCCCCTCTTCTTCATGTCTCTTCTACATCAACATGTGTCCCCTCTTCCTCATGTCTCTTCTACATCAACATGTGTCCCCTCTTCTTCGTGTCTCTTCTACATCAACATGTGTCCCCTCTTCTTCATGTCTCTTCTACATCAACATGTGTCTCCTCTTCTTCATGTCTCTTCTACATCAACATGTGTCCCCTCTTCTTCATGTCTCTTCTACATCAACATGTGTCTCCCTCTTCTTCATGTCTCTTCTACATCAACATGTGTCCCCTCTTCTTCATGTCTCTTCTACATCAACATGTGTCCCCTCTTCTTCATGTCTCTTCTACATCAACATGTGTCCCCTCTTCTTCATGTCTCTTCTACATCAACATGTGTCCTCTCTTCTTCATGTCTCTCTACATCAACATGTGTCCCCTCTTCTTCATGTCTCTTCTACATCAACATGTGTCCCCTCTGTGGAAAGAGACTCTGAAAGTTTCAAGAACAAAGATTCTCTCTCTTTTTGATCCATTTCTATAAAAACCTGTCTGAAAATGAGCTGATCAGATTTTGGCCACTTTATGATGTCATAACGATGTTTTGTCTTGTGTCCATTAGCCAATCAGCAACCAAGGTAACCAACAGACAGTGTGGAGGATCTAAGTATTTAAGAGACGACAGGGAATGTATTCCCATTGTAACTCTCCGTATTTGCATCAATATTAAAGTCTCTTCTTCTTCTCTCTCTTCTTCTTCTCCTCCAGATGAGGTAGCAGCTCTGAGGGAGCTGGTGGAGGACCTCCGCTCGGGGCTGCAGGGGAGCGACGCTCGCTGCCTGGCCCTGGAAGTGGCCCTCCGTCGGGAGAGGACCCTCCCCCTCACCTCTCCTCCCATCTCCACCTCCACAGCTTCATCTCCAACCACCTCCATCACCCTGGTGCAGGGAAAGCTGGTACCAACACAGAGGATCAAAGGACAGTGCAGTGGTTCTGGAGGAGACGCAGCGAGGAAGGGGGCACGAAGACAGGAAATCAGGGACCCTCTTATACGGGAGCTGAAGCTGATTCGCTCGTCACGTGACGGACAGCTGGAGGAGGCCATGAAGTTCAATGAGCGCATGGAGGAGGAGCTGAGATGGGCGTACCAGGAAGTGCAGAAGCTTCACGGAGTGGAGTCTGCTCTGAGGAAGGAGAACGCTCAGATCAGGTTGGAGTTTTGTACCAGGATGATGTGGGGTGGGTGGTTGGTGTTAACATTCATGTACATGTGCTATCAATTTGCGTTGTAGTTTTGTTGTTCATGGCTGACAGCCAATTATATGTAAGGTTAAAGTTCATGTGCATGTATAAATAAAGCCACGCCTCCAATGTGAGCTCCCCGTTGAACGAAGTGCTGCTGTTTCAGACATTTGGAATAGAATAGAATGGAATCGTTTAATGTCATTATACATGTAAAATGAGATGATAAATGCTTCTCCCTTTCAAGGGTGCCATCAAAACAAAAACATCACAACATAAGACAACAAATACACGCAGCATACATACTTAGGAATAAAGGAATAAGGAATAAGGAATAAAGTGCAGTAATTATTTCCAGGAGTATAAAAATAAAATCTGTAATGTAATAAATAATAATAGTAGGTATTTATAATAATAATAATAGTAATGATATATATGTATATGTATGTACAGAGTCACATTGATTCACATGATGTCAGGTGATCAATGATGGCTCTTGGGAAAAAACTGTCTTTGAGTCTGTTTGTTTTGGATGTGATACACCTGTAGCGCCTGCCGGAGGGCAGCAGGTTGAACAGGTGAAAGCCGGGGTGTGAGCTGTCCTTGATAATGTGTTTGGCTCTACTGAGGCAGCGGGAGGTGTAGATGTCCATCAGGGAGGGGAGAGGGCAGCCGATGATCCTCTGTGCTGCTTTTACGACTCTCTGGAGCCTCATCCTCAGTGCAGCTGGCGTACCACACTGTGATGCAGTATGTTAATAGGCTCTCGATGGTAGAGCGGTAGAAGGTCACCAGCAGCTTAGTGGCCAAGTTGTTCTTCCTGAGCACCCTCAGATGCTACTGGGCCTTCTTGATGACAGCTGTGGTGTTGTCCTTCCAGGAAAGGTTGTTGGTGATGAGGACGCGGAGGAACTTGAAGGTGTGGACCCTCTCCACACACTCGCTGTTAATGTCGAGGGGAGCGAGGTCGGTAGTATTCCTCCTGAAGTCTACGATGATCTCTTTGGTTTTCGTGATGTTCAGTGCCAGGTTGTTCACTGAACACCACGCTGAGAGCTTCAGTACCTCACTCCTGTAGGCCGACTCGTCTCCTCCTGAGATGAGCCCCACCACAGTGGTGTCGTCAGCAAACTTGACGATGATGTTCTCTGGGTGGGCTGGACTGCAGTCGTGGGTGTAGAGCGAGTACAGGAGAGGGCTCAGCACACAGCCCTGAGGAGAGCCGGTGCTGAGACTGTGGGTGGAGGAGTGATGGCGGCCAAGTCTCACACGCTGGGGGCGGTTAGTGAGGAAATCTTTGATCCAGGAACAGGTGGGTGGGGGAAGGCCTAGGTTTGATAGTTTGCAAACTAGAATGTCCGGGATGATTGTGTTGAACGCTGAGCTGTAGTCAATAAAGAGCAATCTGACGTAGCTCCCACGATGCTCCAGGTGGCTCAGTGCAGAGTGGAGAGCTATGGCTATGGCATCTTCAGTGGATCTATTTGCTCTGTAGGCAAACTGGTGTGGGTCGAGGGTGGGGGAACGCAGGCCTTTATGTGATGTAACACCTAAAGGCCTGCCTTTCTCCCACCCTCCGAAACACTTGATCGTTTGATCATGGTGCAAAGACAGCAAAGAACGTTGCGCTCCACTCTGCTAACAGGTGGGTAGCAGAGGAATGGTTTGATGACCTTTATCTTTGATTTGATCTTTAATTGTATTAATCTCTAATCTGTGAATCTGTGCTGTCCTGTTTTTCATCCTTACCCTGTTGCTGTTTGAACTACTGAATTTCCCCACAGGGATTAATAAAGGTCCATTTTATCTTATCTTATCTTGGATGATGTCCATCAGGAGGAGGGCAGAAGAGGCCAGGGAGGCTCTGAGTCAGGGGCTCCAGAGGGTCCGGATGATCCAGCAGGAGGCTCAGTGTGTGCCGCAGCTTCAGACCACCATCACACAGCTGGAGACAGAGCTACAGCAGTACAGGTGCAGCACATATTCTCTTATCTTTTGTCTGTTTAGAGTGGAGCAGGAATGAGTCCTAAAACCCAGAAATGAGTTATAGGATTTGACCACGTTCCCTAGTCCCGAGGTCAACATGTTTGTGGCTAGAAGCCTGGCTAGAAGATCTATTGTAAGACAAGCCTATGAGCTTCTACAGTATGTCATAAAAACATCTGTTGCTAACATGTGACTAACTAAACTACTAAACGTCATTACGCCACTAGCCGTTACATTAGGCGCCTTTGGCTTAGCGGTGGTGACGCGCAGCTATGTGACCGTGTTGTAGTTCCTGTATAGCCTAACGTAAGATTTCCACTGCTCGCGATTGTATTTACGCTTCAAAAATCATAAAGTGGATTTAATATGTGGAGGTTATCCTATAGTTCAGTGATTCCCATCCTGGGGGACGCGGCCCCCTTGGGGGGGAGCCAAATATCGCAGGGGGGCGCCAGGCCTCAAATGATTTGAGGCCAAATATCATATTTACTTTTTTTCCCTTTTTTTTACATATAATTGTAACGCAATACATGATTGACAATAAAAGCCTTGTCTCTACATTACAATAAAATATAAAAAATAATTGATTAATTAATTTGAATACAAATTGAAGTTAGTATTAAAGGCATAAAAAGACAGAAATGTACAATTATTTCTTTAATAGAAATGTTTCTTCCGCCCGTAAAGTGTCCAAACCGGGCTTGTCTGGATAAGCACATTTTTAAAACATAGTCATTGTCCATGCCGGTTTCAGATGGATTATTTGTCAGTTGCTCCGATCAGATCGGTCTCCTCCATTTTGTAGATTATTTACGACTTTTGAATCCACATAAACACATCGGCAAAATCCGGCTTACTTTGAGCATGTGTTTTAAACAGTTTAATCCCTTTGTGAATTGTTTCCACTTCCACCGTCCTTTAATTTCTTCATTCAGCGGGAATCCAAATGAATTAATCCTGAGTCCAACAACCATCAAAGTCACTCCAATAGTGCTCCTTAATTACGCTTTCATCCTCCTTTAACAACATACTTCACATTCATCCAGTTTGTGACAGTAGTTGTAGCATTTTGAGACTTTGAAACTTGAATTACCGCTACACACACACACAAGGGGGGGGGGGGGGGGGGGGGCGCAACTTCCAACAGGAGTCATTTGGGGGGGCTCTTGGGAAAAAAGGTTGGGAACCCCTGCTATAGTTAACAAACGTATAGGAAAAACTCATTTGATAAAATGTTTGATACAACGCAAGGAAACATACTTTTTAAATTTAAAGAACATGAAAAAACACTTGCCTTCATTTTAATTTGATTTAGATTAATATATTTTATTATAATGATTGTTGGATTATTATGGGTTGAAGTACTGCTCGTCCCTTGATCTTCGTTAAAACTATAAAAGCCTTCGCAGGATTATATTTTGATCCTTCAGCTGCTGATGGCTTTTCTACTGCTCTTAGATGCTTTTTCATTTCCCCACATCACCAGTACTGACATGTTACTGTGGTTTAAATCAATTAATTTAACAGTACTTTGAATTCATTCCTGCTGAGGTTCTTTTTCTTCTTCTTGTGAAATGATTTGGCAGCATCTCACCAATTCTTGCAGATTAATTGCACAACCCCTGCCCTTGCATAGTGTTAAGGTGGTGTTCCCTATGCTAATAATTAACAATTGGCCACACATCATATGGGATGCATCATTCAGCAATCCTGAAGGAAGTGCATAAATGGATGTTGCTGTATAAGGAGTGTTTGTGTAACTATTTACACATCATTTGCCTTTGTGCTCTACTGATTTGAAATGCAATTCACTGATGCCAGCAGCTTAAGTTACACACAAGTCACACTCAGTCTGAAGTAGAGTGCTGTGTAAAAGTGGATAGGGTTATTTTTTTCACAAACGCCACTGCATTCAAGTTTTATTTGCACCCACAATGCACTAGAGATACTTCAAACCTGCTGTGTGTGACTTCATCTCCACAGCATGGAGGCAACGTTTGTTTAAAGCTAATAAGATGCTTTGACAGTGAGAGAGACAAATCCAGAGGGTCTCCTATATACTGAAAGTTAGCCTTTTTAGTACAAACTCTTTGTGAAATGTCTCTACTTTTGCCACCCTTAGATCCCGCTGCACCTGCATCCCTGATCCAAATCAACACATGTACCCAATTGGTGAAGATGACGCCTGTGACAAGACAGGTGAGTGGCTGGAAAACAGATTGATCACTGAGGGGTTAGGTATCAGGAAGGCTTTCTAAATGAACTCTTAAAGAGGCAATATCATGCTTTCCTGTAGTGTGTTTTATACTGTAGGTAGGTGTGCATGTAAATGGTCTGAAAAAGGCTAAGAACCCAAAGTGAAATGGTAGTAAGAAAGTAAAGTACCAGCTTCTACTGTTTTCAGAGGCGGGGTGTCTGCAGAGAGCAGTGGAAGGGAAAGATGCCTCTGATGAAGAGGAGGATGACAGAGGGATGAGAGAGGAAGGACAGGGTTGCCTGTTGGAGGTGAAGAAGAGCCGACTGCACAGCTGTGGAAAAGGGTTAGCTAACATCTAACATGCACCGCCACTGTGGACACATTTTCCACATAACATGTCTGACTTTTCCTTTCCTTTCTCCCTGCAGATGTCAGAGCCATATGGGTTCTCAGAGTCACCTGCATGATAGAAGCTTCATCAGCACTTTTAAGGACAGCAGGGGGCGCTACAACCAGAAAGGACCAAACCAAGAGCAGCCAGAGGGAGGCAGCTTTGAAAAAGAAAAGGTGGGGAGAGAGAAATGTGGTTATGATAATGGCTCAAATGCAGCCTAACAAAGAGCTATTACAAACAGGTTTAAAGCTCTAGAACAGGGGTGTCCAAACTACGGCCCGGGGGCCAAATGCGGCCCGTGGACCATTTTGAATCGGCCCTCATCAAATTCAAAAAGTATAATGGAATATGGCCCACAAATGAAACTTGTGCTTGTCTTATATTGTACTTCTTAAAGGTGGGGTAGGTAAGTTTGAGAAACCGGCTCGAGATACACTTTTTGTTATATTCCATGGAATGCTCTTAACATCCCGATAGCAATGAATATCTGAAGTGCTTTGACCAAAAATCCATAACAAAATGTCATCTGTGGAAGCCGTGGCGCTGTAAAAATCACGACCAATCATCTGAGCCGGCCCGGCTAAAGTAACTGGATGGCCTACCTGCCTGTCAGCCTTCCATCTGGGCACAAACTTATCTCGTGCCCTCATTGGTCATGTGTGCGTTCCTGTGTGTTGGAGGAGGGGCTCTGTAAGGAAGTGGCAGATTTTTTCCGACTGTGTATTTTCAAATTCTAGCGCACTCGAGCCGGTTTCTCCAAAATGACCTACCCCACCTTTAACTATAAATGTAAAAATATAATACACAGTCGTATCCATGTGTTAATAAGCCCACTTTTCAAATAAATTCAGTCAATTAAAGTTGGAAACATTTTCTAGCAAATCTAAGTTGATAAGAAAAAAAACCCAATGACTTATTTACATAACAAGCTTGAAAAATACCCTTCATATTTCTCCTTATTATAATCAATCTGAGGCTTCTGTTTGAAGAGATGAGCTGCCAACACTCACACGCATAATGTACCTACATTTGATTGATTGTGCTAACTTATAACTGAACTCCAGTAAGCGGCCCAGCCCTTCGTATATTTTTCTGTATGTGGCCCTCGGTGAAAAACGTTTGGACACCCCTGCTCTAGAACCAAGTTGTCAAATCAGGTATGGGAAAGAGAGAATGACCTGTGGACTAATCTGTAGTGGAAGAGAAAGGAAGAAGTAAAGTTGATACAGTGTTGTGTTTGCCAGAGGCCTAAAGAAGAGGAGGACAAGACGAGGCCGGAGGAGAAGACACGTCTGTCTCTGCTGGAGGACAAACTCACTGATGCTCTCACACTGCTGCTGCAGCTACGCAACAAGGTTCACACACACACACACACACACACACACACACACACACACACACACACACACACACACACACACACACACACACACACACACACACACACACCACACACACACACACACACACACACACACACACACACACACACACACACTTTCTCTCTCTACTGCCATCTAGTGTTTATTCCATCCTAATGGACGTGCATAGAGCTTTCAATATTAACTGTATATGTCTAGAATATATTTTACGCAGCAATAGTTAACATATATATATTTTTTAAGAGAAGTGTATTTAAGCTTAGTGGATATGGTGAAATGCTTTAGATGCCAGGCATTTCTATTTCCAAATTTGAATTCAATTGTTCCTTTTTATGTCCTCAAGTGTTACAAAATGTGTGAAATTGTTTTATTGAATATCATTTTTATTTGAGTTTGGAAAAGATTTTATTTCATAATTTCATAATGATGATTAACTTTATCTCAATACAGAGGTCCTATGACATGAAATAGAAAGGGATATCATAACATATGACATTATATAACATAATACAAGGTGGAGTGAAATCAAAGTGTGATTGGGCACCATGCCATTATGAAATAAAAACAGATCTATAAAACACAGAAAACCGTTTATTCAATATTGAACATTTAGGGGGAAAGTACTGTATGGTTCCCCACTCTAACTGTGGTATTACACCGGACCATAATATGTTGATATGAAGCTGTTTTTACTGTATGTTTGTTTCTTTGAATAAATCTAAAAAGACAATCTCTCACTGTACCTGCAGAACGTGTCCCGCAGGACCCTGGGGAAGATAGTGATGGATACTCTGGATGTGTGCAGGACTGGTGATGGTAGGTGTGTTTTAAATACTCCAGCTTTATTCCAACCTACAATAAGTATTCGGAAACGACAAAAAACAAATTAGTTTTAATTTCAGAGGATGAGCATCATAGGAGGAAATAACACGTTAAACATCAGTTTGCACGTACTACTTTAAAGCAGATGTGTGTCTCTTGGCGTAAAGAAGTGGAATTATTTGCCGAATGATTTAAAGGGCTGTAAGAAATGTTGTATGTTCAAGAAAATGTATAAAGAAAGCGTATTTAGACAGTTGACTTTTGATTGTGTTCTGGTTTTATGTTTCAGTAATTATAAGGAACTGTGACTGAAAGAATATTGCTTTTATTTGACTATTTATGGTTATTTCAATTTGGGGCAGGTCAAATAAGATCTTCTCCCTGCTCCTTTCCACCATGCGCTATAAAAACAACAACTGAAAAACAACCAGTATAAGTCTACATATTTTGTTTTAAAATAACCATGTGTGTGGAATAAATAAATTCATTTGTTCGTTGTTGAAATTGTAATTGGTACATTTTCCCCGTCCAGGTCCCTGTCAGGTTCTGCAGGTCGCCGACGCTCTCTGTCTCCGGCTGTCCTCCAGGGATCTGCTGGGAATCGGAGGGGATGATGAAGGAGGAGAGGGAGAGAAAGGCCTGGTTTCATCTTCAGGGTGTCAAACCAGCAGCGGAAACCCTCTGCTCATCTCCTGTTAGATCAAGCTCTGATATTCAACTTTAAAGGTCACCTATTATACTGTTTTTCATCAATATATTTTGGGCCTCAGATATGTCTCTGAAGTGTTTGGCTCCAAACACCAAACAGATCATTGCAGCATTACCCATAATCCCCTCTGTTTCAGCCCTGTTTCAAAAGTGCTGATTCTCTGTCTGTTACTTTAGATGAAAATAAGGAGCCCCTCCCCACGCCCCTCTGAGAGAGATTTGGTTAAAAATAACTCAATGGTGCTCTAGTACCTCATTCACACCAACGCAACTCCGGTTCAAGCTCCGTGCTAGAGCTTTTCAGGTTCAGAACCGGTTCTTCGGTTTAGCTCCGGCTCTTTTCACACCGCCCAGAGTCCGACTGGTGCTGCGTCATTGCGTCATAGTTTGCGTCATGACGTAACCGTTTGGGTGCCTGCTTCATAAAGCCAAACCGCGCGGAAACCCCTCACAGCTGACACCGACAACAACAACAATGGCCGATTGTGCTCCAGCTTCCTCTGTACCTCTTCAGTGGACCACTGCTGCTTGTTAAGTTTCTCCATCGTTGTGTACAAGCTGGATAAAACGCGGGCTTTTTGTTGTTGTTCAGGAGTTGATCTGTCTCTGCCCCTGCCCCCGACGTATGTGGTGCTTTTGCTCTGGCCGGACAATTTTTTGGTGCTTGAAACGAACCGGATTCCGGAGCTAAGAGGCTGCTCCGCTGCGGTGTGAACAGGAATACCCGGTGCTTTTCAAGCTCCAGCTCCGAACCGGCCCTGAAACACCGTTGGTGTGAATGAGGATTGGCTAATGGTTACACAAGACAAAACATCGTTGTGACATCATAAAGTGGCCAAAATCTGATCAGCTAATTTTCAGACAGGTTTTTATAGAAATGGATCAGGACAAAAAGAGAGAGAATCTTTGTTCTTGAAACTTTCAGAGTCTCTTTCCACAGAGGGAACACATGTTGATGTAGAAGAGACATGAAGAAGAGGATTTTGCATAATAGGAGACCTTTAAAAAAATTATTGTAAATATGACTCCGGTACTATTAAGTAAACTAAAGTCAGCATACTGGTGCTAGCACTCCTGCTCCGGTATCATGTTGATATAATGCTGTAAAATACATTACAATTATATTTATATAACGTTTTTATCGGTACATTTTATTTGGACCATTTATTCCATGAATGTCTGGCACAGAAACATTAGTCCGAATATGATTTTGGATTTAGCTACCTAATGTAAGCTAATGTTAGCTTGCTTGCTAACGTAGACAGATAGCTAGCTAGTTAATTCTACAAAATAGTATCCAGTTCGCTAATTCATCCAGACTCGAGTCCAGGGGCTGAACCGTCTGCTATATTGGCAAGCATGCTGTTTGTAAATTGCTTCATTAACTAATGTTACAAAGCAACCAACGCCAGATATATCTGCATAGCTAAATTACAGCTAGCTTACCGTTGAACCAACACAGTCTCACGGCATTTCGTGTTATAGTCACGAAATTAATCTATTGATTCGTGTTCACCAACACGATTTTTTTTCGTGTCACACCGATTTTAAAAGCAATGTAAATAATAACAAATTAGAAGGAAAAACAGATTTTAAAAATACAGATTTCAGTATTCTGACACAGAACGATTTTAGAAGCAATGTATTTATATTGGTAGTATGTTTCGTGCCTGCACCAAATAATAACAAACTAGAAGGAAAAAAAGATGACAAAAAATACAGATTTCAGTATTCTGAGGCTCTGAGCCACATTTATTTTCCTCGCGGACGGCAACAAAAACTCTGACATTATACACTTTAAAATAAAAGGGTTAGGGTTAGGGTAAGATATTGAGTAAGAACATGTTTTTATGAACCACACAGCTTCCGGTCTTCCAAGACCCGACCGGACAAAAAGACGTGGTGCAGGCACGAAACATACGACCAATAGAAATACATTGCTTTTAAAATCGTTCTGTGTGACACGAACAAAATGCGAAAATCGTATTGGTGAACATGAATCAATAGATTAAATTAATTTCGTGACTATAACACGAAATGCCGTGAGACTGGGTTTGTTGAACACTGTTAGCATGGAGTTAGCATTACACATCATTATTTTGCTAACTCAGAACAACAGGCTGTGGCTAATAATAAATACAGGAACGTTCTGCACTAAGTTAGATTACAATCCAATAATACATTGGCAATAAAAAAGCTATTAACTCAAGAGTAAAAAGTGACTTGCAAAACCTTTAAATGATTAACTACTGTAGTACTAATCCTTCCTCTCTCATATATTTGGCTTGTTTGCACACATGTCAGTTTGCGTTTTTTAACCACATATTACTGGTTAAATGTATTTAAAGATTAATTGTATTTTTATCTCTTTGTATAATAATTTGTATCTATTTAATTTCAATTATTAAATGTGTTATCCAAAGCATTTGTTTGCAGTGTAAGAGTTTTTCATTTTGTGTTAAACATTGTTGGTGAAAGTTAATGTTACATTTCATTGCATTGCATTACAATGAAACAGTATCTGGTATTTTACTGTTGGCTCGGGACATATTCATATTCGCGAGTCATTATTTAACACTAACCTCTGGTGAATAAGGGGATTTTTTTTAGGATTAATGCCAGAGTAGCAAAATAATAGGTTTTTGCAGTCTTTCATTTTTTCGCAGGTTTTCAGTAAATGTAAAAAATAAAAACAGATCATCCAGATAGCCCTCGGATGATGTTAAATATGTTACACATTTCTTATTACATTGCATCAGTGGCAGGGCAGCTTTCTCCGGAAGTTTTTCCTTGTACGATGTGAGGGTCTAAGGACAGAGGGTGTCGTTTTTCTCATACTGATATTCTGAACAATCTGTGCTGTTGTATTTGCTGTAAAGTGTCTTTACTGTAGGCTATTTTTTATTATATGTACAGCACTTTGGCTCGACAAAAAATCGTTTAAAAATGTGCTATATAAATAAAACTTGATTTGATAAGAGACAGTTCAACAAAATGTGGCTCAGATCATTAGCTTAGCATGAGGATCATCCCTTCTTCTGAACAAGTGTACTGACAAAAACAGACAATAAGACGTAGGAATGGTATGAAATAATATAGTCCTTTATTTCCAGCAATTTACAAATTCCTGCAGGGAGAGAGAGCCTTCCTCCAGCCTCAGAGAAAGAGAGAGGGCTTTAACAAGAACAACATACAGAAATTGCAAAGACCTCAGCCCCATGAGACTGTTTTTCTCAAAGCTAAAGTCTGAATCAAAGGCTCCATCGTGATGTGGATGTTTGCTCCCAGGGGCTCGGTGGTTTGAAGCACTAAGGTGAACAAGGCAGTAGGGTTTTTAAGGCTGAATATGGGGGGAACCATCTGGAATCATAAGGAGAAATTATGTGTGCCTTTTTTCTTGTTGCACGTCAGGTTTTTCTGCCTAGTTTGTGGATTAAAATCTTCCCCTTTTCTAATTTTTTTGTGAACAAAAGCTGCAAACAGCCCTCCTCTCCTCTGCTGTGTCATCATTATTACATTACATCATAATCAACTCACTGTACATCTTATATTAATCAAAGCTAATTAAGGAGACGCTACTCTGTGGCGAACCTAGCTCCTGATTGGTTACTCTGAGTTGAGCTCGGCTCTGATAGGTTAAGGTCATTCTATATAAGTATGCTTTCCCGGGGTGTGGGTGGGTGTGTGTGTGATGTGTGTGTGTGTGTGTGTGTGTGTGTGTGTGTGTGTGTGTGTGTGTGTGTGTGTGTGTGTGTGTGTGTGTGTGTGTGTGTGTGTGTGTGTGTGTGTGTGTGTGTGTGTGTGTGTGTGTGTGTGTGTGTGTGTGTGTGTGTGTGTGTGTGTGTGTGTGTGTGTGTGTGTGTGTGTGTGTGGTGTGTGTGGAGTATGTGTTTGAAAAGACTGGTATTAGGCACTGTGCTATTCATTAGCCTCGCCGCCTTTTCTACTGCGGCGAGCATCAAGAAGCTCTACTGGCCTTTTGCAAAATAAAAATAAAGAGAAAAGTGACATCAACATTAAGAAACGGAGCCCAAATGAAATGACAAAATAAACAACCTTATATATAGAATAAATATAATATGTACAATTTGCTTTGTGTGCATCTAAAAATAAATAGACAAAGCATTACTTGCCCTCTTATAGAAGTATTCACAACTTTCCATTGACGCAGAGGCAGAACGCTGGTCAGTGAGAGAGTGGAGGATACAGACTGACAGTGAACAGATGGAGGATGCAACTTTTACAATAAGTCAAAAGAAACATCACTCCTTGTGGACAAGTGTGAATCCAGAGGACACAGAGACACATTGAAAAGTTATAAGAGAATCCCTGCGCTGCCCTCTGGTGTCCGCTCTGCAGATTACAGTACTTTGTGCCTTTGACCAGACGTCGCTTCATCTTTACAGTGGTTGTTTTTTGCTCGATAAGATTTATGACACAAAACAATAATCACAAAGAGTTAAAGAGATTAGGGAAAGGAGGAAAGGAATAGAACATTCAAAAATAATTGACACATAAAAAAAAAATCAGTCAGATCAAAATAAAAGATTTTTAAAAGATAAAATAAGTTTTGCACATTCACATTATGTGCCCTTTCTGCTGGCCCCTGGGAAACAGCACAGAAGTCTTACAATCGGTGGATAAAGTCAAGAATCACATGCAGGTTTCTCGTAAGACTTTGCCTCAAAATGGCTCACAACTTCCTGTTTCATTCTCCTCGTCACCTGTGAGCCCTCAAAGAAAGAGTCAGCTCAGGGCAGCTGAGACTCACAGTCTGTGTGTGTTCAAGGGTTGGGGCACTGAGGTTAATCTGATTTCCCCCTTAGATTAAACATGATTTAGTCAGTCATTCAGTCACTAAAGGTCAGGCTCCTGACCAAAGAGATTATTATTAGTTATCTCAATGATATGTGTGTAAAGAGATTATACTCTAACCTTATTAATAGAAAAAGAGGAAAGTGGACATTTGCTGTGGTCAATTCGTTAGCTGAGACTCAGAATTGGTTTGGGTCCACGTTGAGCTAAAGGTTCCTATCGTTTTTCATGAACAAAAATAAATGAAATCTACCCCTGTGACTAGTCACACCGCAAGCTAGCACAGCATAATACGTGTGTGTCCTTGACAGAGGGGGAAAGTAGCAAGCCGCAAAAGTAGCAAGCCGCAAACAAGCTAACGCTAATCAATCAAGATAGCTATTTTCTCTATACCAGGCATTTTGTTCTCGAGATTGGAAAACATTTATTTTTACAAACAGTTACTACAATGGGGATAAAAGATCTCAAAGCTAACTAGACTTGCTAACTGAGAGCAAGCCCTATTAGCTTAGATAACTTCTGGTCAACAGAGGAGAGATAGCTAGCTAGTTAGCTAGATCGAATAGCTAGCTAGCTAGATAAGATCTCTATCTCTTCTCTTAATGATCAGGACAGTCCAGAAATGTTGCTATTGGTCAATTTCACCTAAGTTTAACTCAATATGTATGTCAAGTAGTGAGAGAATCCACTACTCGCTGTGATTTCATTTAATTACTTTTAATTTAAACATGCTGGTGTGACCGGGCCTTTATCAGCGCTGGTTTGACTGGAACGTGGGACAGCTCAAAGAACTACACTGATCTTAAAGCTACAGCTAAAACCTATACAAAATACCAAACTAAAGAAAGATTGGTCTGTCTTTCATTGGAAAGATGCAGTGTGCCAATTTGGATTCCCAAAAGGCATTTGAAATAGTTTGTTAAAATTAAAGATATCAAACATTCACATACAAAATCTGAACTTTTCATCCGGTATGAGAGACTGCTGAACCTGAGTTAGCACATCCTGGCTAAGGCACTTCAGCACACTCTGTACTATGTGTGAATACAGCAACGTACAGCTCTGCAGGTTGTTTCCAGTGCGTTGCAGCATGTTGTCATTACAATAGGCCGAGCGTGAGCAACATCAACAACTAGCTTGTTTTAGTAGAGAGTTAGATAATAAGTTTAGGATGGGGAACTGATGCTATCCTGTTGTGGAAAATTAAAACCTCTCTGACCTCTTGGCATCCACAAAAGGCCAACAACTTTACTGTACCGACAACTTTAGGTATACCGACAAATCCCTTACTGACACTTGTCTGGCCATTTTCTACGTTCTGTTTTCCACTGTTTCTGTGTGTTTGCTCAAACAAAGAAGAAGTGTACTCTGGGCAGTTTTAAGTACATTTGGCCAAAAAGGGAAGCACCTCTATGGACCTAATTTAACCGAAACTTTGAAATTGATGAAGTGTTTCATAACTGCTAACAGGTAAATCATTTTGTGTTCTAGCAGTTGTTGTTATGCGAATGACGTCTCAAATTAGATTTGATTCAAATTAGATTTGATTCAAATTAGATTTGATTCTAATTAGTTTATCAGCCGATAGGAAGGACGCCATAGGGATCTAGTCTGTTAAGTTTGTGGTCCATTACCCTGCTATAAAAAAAAACCAATCCTCTTTGCTACTGTCACGAGGCCAGGGTAAAAGAGAGCCTATGGGACTTGACTAAATCAGAAATTAGACACATATTAAATTAATAAAATACATATGACAAAGCACTTGGTGATTAAGCATTCAAGGCTTGTTTGGACATATATTTTTTGCTGTCTTGGTTTTAAAACTTGATCTTTAAAAACAGGAGGGGCTAACGTCCCCATTGAAAATAATGAGGACTGGCCCTGCACATGTCGATTCATAGCAATCGATAACAATCATTGTCAACGGTAAAATAAGAACCTAAAAGTAGTAAGACTCAGTTATTAAGATTTAGGAGGAGTAGTGTAGTTTATAGAGTTGTGTTGAATGGTTGAGGTGGAGACGTGTGTTTCTGAAGTGAAACACAGATTCTGTCTGCTGTGCTGCAGATATCCTGAAGGTTAAACACTACTGCCCTACGAGCGCTACCCCATCAATCGAAGAAAAGCCCTTTCAGAGTCGAAAATGTCCACTTCCACACAGACTGGTAGCGTTCAGCGCTGTCCGAGCGTGGCGCGTAGCGAGGATCCGGATTTTCTTTTTTGAGCTTGTGTCCGTGCATGCATTCAGTTCCCCAAGCTCGAGTCTTTATCCCCTATAAACCATCGCATGTGAAAACAGAGCGCGAGGAAGCCGGTCCCCAGCAGATCCCCCAGGGCCGTCAGGTAGGGGATGGAGAAGTTGTCTGGGTCCATGCCTCGGCCCCACATCCAGTGAACCATCCAGTCTGCCAGGTAGAGGAGGATCAACACCTGGAAGAAGATGAGGAATAAAGATTTGTATTAAGAAATATACACCCTAAGAATTCATGAAAATGTATTAATTTCCATTATTACACGACTTAGTGGAATACTTGATTATGATTTGGACATTTAAGAGCTTTGCTATTTTTCGGTAACAGACCGCTGCTAAGGAGAACAGACCGTTGCTAAGGAGAACAGACCGTTACTAAGGAGAATAGACCGTTGCTAAGGAGAACAGACCGTTACTAAGGAGAATCAAGGGACTATGTACAGTCATATTAATCCGCAGACAGAAGTCCGGTCAATTTAACAAAAAATGTTGTTTGCTTCGTGAGAAAACACCCAGGAATACATTTGAATATTTATTTTTTATATTTTTGTGGAGAACACTTTGGATATTTGATGGCTAAATTGTCTCCAGTAAAGAGAAAGAGTGACGAGAAGGAAAGCTTCGGTATCCGGCTCACCCTGTTGGTGTTCTTTTATCATTAATGACCGACTCGCTGTACATTATCCTTTACTTAAAACATGCTGCATTTTGTTAGATCTCAACTCATACATTTGAAGTATGCGTTCCAACAAACCGGCTGAACCAGCATTTTCATTGTTATAGGTTCTTGCCAAATAGTTTGTTTAATATCAAACCGGTTTGAACATTTTTACACAGGCACTTTAGATGAGAAAATACTTTATTATTAAGTTAAACTTTAAGCAAAATGTAAAAAATAACATTGTACGTCTGTTCCTTTTACTCTTCCATAACATAAGAATTAGCGTTTTCCCATTATTCCCCTCTTCTCAGCAGCAGCTAAAAAGTGAAGTGTGTGTGTGTGTGTGTGTGTGTGTGTGTGTGTGTGTGTGTGTGTGTGTGTGTGTGTGTGTGTGTGTGTGTGTGTGTGTGTGTGTTTACCTGTAGTAGTGCAGCAACCATGTAGAACGAAACGAAGACAGCTGTCAGCATGGTGTGCCCCCCCCTCAGGGAGTTGATGGTGTAGAGGAAGGCGAGGTGACCCGGGGCGACCAAGAGGAAAAGGACCCGGGCGGAGCGAGAGTTCACAGCTGGAAAATAAAAAAAGAGTCACATACTGATGAGGTGTAACTTGTTTTATCCTGCATTAAAAATACTAAAGGTGTGCCCTACAGGGACGGATACTGGAACTAAACCTCCAAATACATCAGGGGGGTGGGGGGCAGTTGGAAATCATGGAAAGATGTGTTTTAATGAGATAAATCAAGGTGGGAAACAGATAAATGTTCCACAGCCACCCGTTGACTTACAGGAGCCGAAGAAGGTGGCGCAGGGTGTGGGGCACTTCCTGGGGGTGGCGTTGGGATCACCCATCGGGAGACCGTTCATGTGCAGATAGGTGGAGATCCGACTGGCCTGAACTGCCACCAGGTTACCTCCCACACCTGACACACAAGGCAAGGCAAGCCAAGTTTATTTATATAGCACTTTTCAACACAAGGCAATTCAAAGTGCTTTGCAAAAAACAAAAGACATTAAGAGCATAAAACACATTAGAAACATTAAAAAGCAACGATAATAAAACATGAATAACACAGGCACATGAATAAAAGTTACAGTGCAGTGTGAGATGTGAATAGTTCAATTAAAAGCAGCGGCAACAAGAAAGTCTTCAGCCTGGATTTAAAAGTAGTCAGAGGTTTCTGGGAGCTTGTTCCAGATATTTGACAATACCCCTAATCAAATTCTCACATTTCTCTAGTCTTCCCGTGAAATTATAGTTCTTTTGACACTTTACTAACCTTTTGATATTCCTTTCATCCTTCTCTTTCAATCATTGTGCATCCCCAGACAACACATTTCCCCCTGTTTTACTGTTTACTGTTACCTTTAAAACCACTTTTATTTTCAATTCCCAGAATTAGGATATATATAAACTAGTGCTGTCAAAATTATCGCGTTAACGGCGGTAATTAATTTTTTGAATTAATTGCGTTAAAATATTTAACGCATTTAACGCATGTGCAGAATGGCCCGCCCCATACGTGCCACCAGTGGCAGCGCCAGGGTATGGCTGGGGTAGGCTACACCAGAAATGGCTTAGCCCCACCATGAAAAATGATGTTAAAGTAAGCAAAATAAAGTCTGCCAACTCGCGCGTAGTAAATTGCACAGACAGCAGTTAGTAAGATTGATTTCAGTAGCCACGGTTTTGAAAACTTTTGTCACATAGTGATCGTCGTCTCAATAGAACATCTTTGATAACGGCGTGGTGTTGTTGCAGGAAGTCCCGACGGAGAATACTTTTGCTGTAGTACAGGGGTGCACATAACTGGTACGCAGGTTATGTGCGTAATCTCTCTGAAATGCTTACCGTCACTTGTGTCACAAAGCGCATTTGCGTACCGACGTACTTGTGAAGCTTTTCCAGAAGGCGGTTAGATCACCGGACGACAGAGTCGGTGTCCGTGTGCACAGACAGGGCTGCTGTTAACGTCGGTCTGTACAACGGAATTGTGCCAAAACTACGCCAACCGGCTGCGGAGGGAGACTCCCCCCCTTCACTGGAGAACTGCGCTAAAACAGCTGATCACAACGTTCACACTCTGTGGTCACGAAGTACTCCACTAGACGCCCCCCCCCTCTGTCGACTTTCCTGAAGTACTCCCCCGTTGATAGAAATCAACACGTAATGAATTAAGACCCCACGGTTTGATGATTGATAGGTGTGTGGGTTGTCTTTCATTTTGACACGCAGAAAAATGTTATAATAAACATAGATACTGTATGTTAAACGGATATATCCGCCATCTTTCATTTATCTTTCCATTCCCACAAGTTATACATAAATAAATGGCATATTTTGGACATAGTTCGAATCGTGATTAATCCATCCATCCATCCATCCATCTTCTCCCGCTTATCCGTGGTCGGGTCGCGGGGGTAGCAGTTCCAGCAGAGAGCCCCAAACTTTCTTTTCCCTGGCGACATCAACCAGCTCTGACTGGGGGATCCCAAGGCGCTCCCAGGCCAGCGAAGAGATATAATCCCTCCACCTGGTCCTAGGTCTACCCCTTGGTCTCTTCCCAGCTGGACGTGCCTGGAACACCTCCCTAGGGAGGCGCCCAGGTGGCATCCTAACTAGGTGCCCGAACCACCTCAACTGGCTCCTTTCGACGCGAAGGAGGAGCGGCTCAACTCCGAGTCCCTCCCTGATGACCGAACTTCTCACCTTATCCCTAAGGGAGACACCAGCCACCCTGCGGAGAAAACCCATCTCGGCCGCTTGTATCCGCGATCTCGTTCTTTCGGTCATGACCCATCCTTCATGACCATAGGTGAGGGTAGGAACGAAAATGGCCCGGTAGACAGAGAGCTTTGCCTTCTGGCTCAGCTCCCTTTTCGTCACAACGGTGCGGTAAAGCGACTGCAGTACCGCTCCCGCTGCTCCGATTCTCCGGCCCATCTCACGCTCCATTGTTCCCTCACTCGAGAACAAGACCCCGAGATACTTGAACTCCTTCACTTGAGGTAAGGACTCATTCCCTACTTGAAGTGGACAGTCCATCGGTTTCCTGCTGAGAACCATGGCCTCAGATTTGGAGGTGCTGATCCTCATCCCAGCCGCTTCACACTCGGTTGCGAACCGATCCAGTGAGTGCTGAAGGTCGCAGACCGATGAAGCCATTAGAACCACATCATCTGCAAAAAGCAGTGGTGCAATCCTTAGTCCACCGAACTGCAGACCCCCTCCCCCACGACTACGCCTCGAAATCCGATCCATGTATATTACAAACAGGATTGGTGACAAAGCGCAGCCCTGACGGAGGCCAACCCTCACCGGAAATGTGTCCGACTTACTGCCGAGGACCCGGACACAGCTCTCGCTTTGGGAGTACAGAGATTGGATGGCCCTGAGTAGAGACCCCCTCACCCCATACTCCCGCAGCACCTCCCACAGTAACTCCCTGGGAACTCGGTCATACGCCTTCTCCAAGTCTACAAAACACATGTAGACCGGATAAGCGTACTCCCAGGCCCCCTCCAGGATCCTTGCGAGAGTAAAAAGCTGATCCGTCGTTCCACGACCAGGACGGAATCCGCATTGTTCCTCCTCAATCTGAGGTTCGACAATCGGCCTGACCCTCCTTTCGAGTACCTTAGAGTAAACTTTCCCGGGGAGGCTGAGTAGTGTGATGCCTCTGTAATTGGCACACACCCTCTGATCCCCCTTTTTAAAAAGGGGAACCACCACCCCGGTCTGCCACTCCTTCGGTACTGTTTCCGACTTCCACGCAACGTTGATGAGACGTGTCAACCATGACAGTCCCTCAACACCCAGAGCCTTCAGCATTTCCGGGCGGATCTCATCCACCCCCGGGGCTTTGCCACTGTGGAGTTGTTTGACGACCTCAGTTACCTCCCCCCGGGAGATTGGTGTTGATCCCCCTTCATACTCCAGCTCTGCCTCTAACATAGAGGGCGGAGTTGTCGGGTTCAGGAGTTCCTCAAAGTGTTCCTTCCAACGCCCTAACACTCCATCAGTTGAGGTCAACAACGTCCCATCCTTACTGTACACAGCTTGGATGGTTCCCTGCTTCCCCCTCCTGACGTGTCGGACAGTTTTCCAGAACAACTTTGGTGCCGCCCGAAAGTCCTTCTCCATGTCTTCTCCGAACTTCTCCCACACCTGCTGCTTTGCCTCGGCCACGGATGAGGCTGCTGCCCTTTGGGCCTGTCGGTACCTTGCAACTGCCTCGGGAGTCCCCCGGGATAACAAATCCCTGAAGGCCTCCTTCTTCAGTCGGACGGCTTCCCTGACCACCGGTGTCCACCAGGAGGTTCGAGGGTTACCGCCCCTTGAGGCACCTAGGACCTTGAGACCACAGCTCCCCGCCGCGGCTTCGGCAATAGAGGCTTTGAACACCGACCACTCTGGTTCAATGTCCCCAACCTCCACAGGAATGCCCGAAAAGCTCCGCCGGAGGTGTGAGTTGAAGGCCTCCTGAACTTGGGCCTCCTCCAGACGTTCCCAGTTCACCCGAACTACACGTTTGGGCTTACCAGGTCTATCCAGAGGCTTCCCCCGCCACTCGACCCAACTCACCACCAGATGGTGATCAGTTGACAACTCCGCCCCTCTCTTTACCCGAGTGTCCAAAACATACGGCCTCAGGTCCGATGATACGATAACGAAATCGATCATGGACCTTCTGCCTAGGGTGCTCTGGTACCACGTACACTTATGAGCATCCTTATGTTCGAACATGGTGTTTGTTATGGCCAATCCATGACTAGCACAGAAGTCCAGTAACAAACCACCACTCCGGTTCAGATCAGGGGGGCCGTTCCTCCCAATCACGCCCCTCCAAGTGTCTCCATCATTGCCCACATGTGCGTTGAAGTCTCCCAGCAAGATTAAAGAGTCCCCTTCAGGAGCCCCATACAGGACTCTTTCCAGGGTCTCCAAGAAGGCTGTATACTCTGAACTGCTGTTGGGTGCATAAGCACACACAACAGTCAGAGTTTTCCCCCCCATAACCCGCAGGCGTAGGGAGGCGACCCTCTCGTCCACTGGGGTAAACTCCAACAACGAAGCACCTAACCGGGGACTTGTGAGTATCCCCACACCCGCCCGGCGCCTCACACCTTGAGCAACTCCGGAGAAGAATAGAGTCCAACCCCTATCCAGAAGTAAGGTTCCAGAGCCGACGCTGTGCGTAGAGGTGAGCCCAACCAGATCCAACTGGTAACGCTCCACCTCCCGCACAAGCTCCGGCTCCTTCCCCCCCAGAGAGGTGACGTTCCACGTCCCCAAAGCCAGCTTCTGTCGCCCGGGTCTGGTCCGTCGAGACCCTCCGCTTTCACTGCCACCCTTCTGGCAGCGCACCCGACCCCATCGATGTTTCCCGTAGGTGGTGGGCCCGCGGGACGGAGAAGCAGAGGTGTTGCCCACGTTGCCTTTTCGGGCTGGGCCCAGCCGGGCTCCGTGGCAAGCCCGGCCACCAGATGCTCGCCGACGAGTCCTCCTTCTGGGCCTGGCTCCAGAAGGGGACCCCGGGCTTCCCTCCGGGCCGGGTATCCTCACTTCTTGTGTCGTCTTTCATGAGGTATTTTGAACCAATCTTAGTCTGGCCCCTTGCCTGAGACCAATTTGCCATGGGAGACCCTACCAGGAACACAAGGTTCCAGACAACACAGCCCCCAGGTTCATCAGGGCACACAAACCTCTCTACCACGGTAAGGTGCTGGTTCTTCAGAGAGGTTCGTGATTAATCATGATTAATTAATTTTTAAACTGTGATTAATCTGATTAAAATGTTTAATCGTTTGACAGCCCTAATATAAACCTTAAACCTTACACACACAAACGCACGCACGCGCACACACACACACACACACACACACACACACACACACACACACACACACACACACACACACACACACACACACACACACACACACACACACACACACACACACACACACACACACACACACACACACACAGGGTGAGAACATGGAAACAGAACACAACAGTTTTTACAGTTTTCAACAAGGTTCAAATTCAACTGCAACAATTTAGTTAGGTGCTCTGCAGGGTTGAAGTAATGTGTGTTTGTATACTGATTATGACTACAGACATATTTGTGATGCGCCATAAAGAAATCTAATGCTTCCCTCGTACCGTTGTAATCAATCGACAGTCATTGGGAATGTCATTTTTAGGAGACGCATAAAGAACTACAGCTGTCAATGTTTAAGATCTTCAACAATCTGTAAACCTTATCGCGTTAGAAATGAACCTGTAGTTCCAGTAAAACGTGGAGAAATCGGCACAAGAGACATGCATTGAATTGAGACCACTGGACATTAAGCGACTTCACGCCTAAATGGCATCCTTGTTTTGTTTGATTGATTGATGTTTTACTTGTGAGCGTATTGACTGGTCTACAACACATTCATTTTCCTTTCTCTACTACCACTTTCCCCAAAGGAATGATTCAAGTTTTCCGACTTCTTACCGTTGATGACCGGGGTGAAGACGGCAATGCCGGCAAAGTTTGGGTGGGTGACGGTCTTGTCGAGGATCAACCCTCCAACACTGAAAGATACACAGGAGGGATTAACTGAGGGCTCAAAGTCAGAGATGGCAAAAGTACACACATCCTTTACTCAAGTAGAAGTACAGATATTCTTGTTTAAAAATACTCTGGTAAAAGTAAAGAAGTATGGGCTTCGAAATGTACTTAAGTAAAAAGTACCAATAACTGTGTGTCCTTTGGCAAGACACTTCCCCCTGATTTGCTGTAATCACTGTTATATGTCTGATATGTGTAATATGAACTGTAAAGCGCTTTGAGCATTCGGAATACAGATTCAAACTAAAGTACCCAGCCTGTTTGGAAAATGTAAGAAGTAGAAAGTAAAAAGTCGTCAGAAAAATAAGTAGTGGAGTAAAGTACTGATACCAGAAACATGTACTTAAGTACAGTGTTGGAGCTATATATATATATCTTTATATTATTTAATAGTTTAACATTTATTTTCTTGCTGTTTATAGTGTTTATTATTATCATTTATTTATATGTATTCTTAGTTAGCGTCATAAGTTAAAGTAGTTTCTATGCTTTTATTTTGAAGGCATATTTGGGCACTGGGTGATTAGAGCACCTGGTGTAATTGTATATATTGGAGACAGGTGGGTGGTGGGAGCCAGAGCACTAGTAGGCAAACGGTTTTTTACCAGGGTGTTACAAGCCACACAAGGGAAAGCCATAGGAACGGCTTAAGGAAAGAGATCTAGGAAACCTGTTCATTGTTCTTTATTATTGGAATAAAATGCACAAATGGAGGTTCTTGTCTGGACTTGGATGAGCCATGCCCTGCGTAAGATCCGCTAACTAGTGCCTCGGCGGCTGTTTTAGTTCTATAGGATTTTGGCCGCTACATACAGTAACAAAGTATTTGTACTCCACTACTTCCAACTTCTGCTCATAGTGAATGAAATACATAAAAGGTCCCACAGTTAAGAATGTGGGTCGTGCAATAGGCTGTAAATAATGATGAGAACATATAGACTTAACCTAATAAATAATGCCAATAGATGATACAAATACAGCATTAGGAAAAGCGCTATCCTATTATACTGTTTTTCATCAATATATTACAGGTCTCAAATATATACAAAACATGTCTCTGAAGTGTTTGGCTCCAAATACCAAACAGATCATTGCAGCATTACCCATAATCCCCTCTGTTTCAAAAGTGCTGATTCTCTGTCTGTTACTTTAGATGAAAATAAGGAGCCCCTCCCCACGCCCCTCTGAGAGACATTTGGTTACAAAGAACTCAATGGTGCTCTAGGAGGAGATTCAGGTGATAAGGGGGGGGGGGGTACCTTGGTTGCTGATTGGCTAATGGTTACACAAGACAAAACATCGTTATGACATCACAAAGTGGCCAAAATCTGATCAGCTCATTTTCAGACAGGTTTTTATAGAAATGGATCAAAAAGAGAGAGAATCTTTATTCCTGAAACTTTCAGAGTCTCTTTCCACAGAGGAGACACATGTTGATGTAGAAGAGACATGAAGAAGAGGGGACACATGTTGATGTAGAAGAGACATGAAGAAGAGGGGACACATGTTGATGTAGAAGAGACATGAAGAAGAGGGGACACATGTTGATGTAGAAGAGACATGAAGAAGAGGGGACACATGTTGATGGAGAAGAGACATGGAGAAGAGGGGACACATGTTGATGTAGAAGAGACATGAAGAAGAGGGGACACATGTTGATGTAGAAGAGACCTGAAGAAGAGGGGACACATGTTGATGTAAGAAGAGACATGAAGAAGAGGGGGACACATGTTGATGTAGAAGAGACATGAGAAGAGGGACACATGTTGATGTAGAAGAGACATGAAGAAGAGGGGACACATGTTTGATGTAGAAGAGACAATGAAGAAGAGGGAGGACACATGTTGATTGTAGAAGAGACAGTGAAGAAGAGGGGAACAATGTTGAGGTAGAAGAGACATGAAGAAGAGGGGACACATGTTGATGTAGAAGAGACGTGAAGAAGAGGGGACACATGTTGATGTAGAAGAGACAGGAAGAAGAGGGGACACATGTTGATGTAGAAGAGACATGAAGAAGAGGGGACACATGTTGATGTAGAAGAGACATGAAGAAGAGGGGACACATGTTGATGTAGAAGAGACATGAAGAAGAGGGGACACATGTTGATGTAGAAGAGACATGAAGAAGAGGGGGACACATGTTGATGTAGAAGAGACAGGAAGAAGAGGGGACACATGTTGATGTAGAAGAGACATGAAGAAGAGGGGACACATGTTGATGTAGAAGAGACATGAAGAAGAGGGGACACATGTTGATGGAGAAGAGACATGAAGAAGAGGGGACACATGTTGATATAGAAGAGACATGAAGAAGAGGGGACACATGTTGATGTAGAAGAGACAGGAAGAAGAGGGGACACATGTTGATGTAGAAGAGACATGAAGAAGAGGGGACACATGTTGATGTAGAAGAGACATGAAGAAGAGGGGACACATGTTGATGTAGAAGAGACATGAAGAAGAGGGGACACAAGTTGATGTAGAAGAGACATGAAGAAGAGGGGACACATGTTGATATAGAAAAGACATGAAGAAGAGGGGACACATGTTGATGTAGAAGAGACATGAAGAAGAGGGGACACATGTTGATGTAGAAGAGACATGAAGAAGAGGGGACACAAGTTGATGTAGAAGAGACATGAAGAAGAGGGGACACAAGTTGATGTAGAAGAAGAATGAAGAAGAGGGGACACATGTTGATATAGAAGAGACATGAAGAAGGAGGGGACACATGTTGATGTAGAAGAGACATGAAGAAGAGGGGACACATGTTGATGTAGAAGAGACATGAGAAGAGGGGACACATGTTGATGTAAAGAGACATGAAGAAGAGGGGACACATGTTGATGTAGAAGAGACATGAAGAAGAGGGGGACACATGTTGATGTAGAAGAGACGTGAAGAAGAGGGGACACATGTTGATGTAGAAGAGACATGAGAAGAGGGACACATGTTGATGTAGAAGAGACATGAAGAAGAGGGGACACATGTTGATGTAGAAGAGACATGAAGAAGAGGGGACACATGTTGATGTAGAAGAGACATGAAGAAGAGGGGACACATGTTGATGTAAAAAAGACATGAAGAAGTGGATTTTGCATAATAGGTGACCTTTAAATGAATTGTCAATTGCGATGTTTTGACACCAACATCATTGATTTGGATAATTACTGTTAAATATGGCGATACGCTTGGGAATAGGTTTTTAAAAACAAAACAAAAACCTACCTGCTGATGGCCATGGCGATGATGACGGGCTCCCAGCCGGAGTACAGCAGCTCTCTGGTGGACGGGATCCTCCGAGCGATCAGCACCCAGAGAGGGCACAGAGCCACGAACACAGCACACACCAGAGGGTTGGCGTAGTTGTTATCTGAGAGGAGGAGGAGGAGGAGGAGGAGTATTAGCAGTATTTACATAGAATGGAATAAAATGGAATAAAATATGGAATACAATTCGGCAGTAATAAAAAAATAAAACAGATATAATAATAGTAATAATCTATTTGATTTAAAAGTGCACTTTTCATTCAAGTAAACAAAACTCAAAGTGCTACAGAGTAAAAAGGGTGAAACAAAACAACAAAAACAATTAAAACAACAGAATAAAAGCAGTGACATTTATGCCGGCATGGCAAAATGTGGGGGTTTTAAAAATCTAGTAAAAGGCTATTCTAAAAAGATGCGTTTTTTGGTCTTTTTTAAAAGCATTCACAGTCTGTGGCTCGGTCTCCCATGGTTTTCAGTTTGGTCCTGGGGGGAAGGAGGAGGTTTGCCTTTTCTGATCGTAGGTTCCTCGTGGAGGTTTGTGGGGCGAGATATTGTTGTACATTGTGTGCATTAATGTAATGCACACTGTAGAGTCTATGATGTAAAGTTTCACTGTCACGGCCCGTCTACACAGTGGCGTTAAAATAATCTTCCAACGCTTCCAACGCTTCTCTGCCCATTGACTTTGAATGGGGTGACGTCACTTTGCCTCCCTTTTCGCCGAACTGCATTGTGGGGAAGCAAAGCGAAGATTTCCAAGATTTCCAGGATTTTCAGGATTCAAAAGTTGAGCAATGTTCAACTTTTGAAGCTGAGGTGGAAGCGTCAGCCAATCAAATCCCGTTTATGCAAATCTGACAGTATAAGCCAGACCGCAGTTCATTTCCTCATATTCCAAACGAGAAATTACGGTAGCAAATCACCCGGTTCTTTACGACCAGAACTATTTACCGGGATACAAACCGGAGGAACCAGGCATGGAGGGAGGTGGCAGAGACAGTGGGTGAAACTGGTAGGGTTTGGCCTGTTTGGGGAGTTTATATATATATATATATATATTGCTCGCATAAAATCCCCGGGGTTTTTTGCTTTGTATGTCGGGTGCGGGAGATTCAAAACGTTGTCACCATCAGTGACTGCAGCTCCCCTCCCGCCCCAGTCAACCAAGGTGTACCTCAAGGCTCTGTGCTTGGACCCCTCCTATTCAATATCTACATGCTCCCACTTGGTCAAATCATCCGCCAACATGGTCTCAGCTTTCACTCTTATGCTGATGACACACAGCTCTATCTCTCCACCAAACCGTCCACTCAGCTCCCCCCTCAATCCCTTGTCAACTGCCTACAGGACATAAACAACTGGATGTCATCAAACCTGCTCAAAATCAACAGCAATAAAACAGAGCTCATGATTGTGGCTCCCAAGGCGCAGCTCCAGAAGGTTGGAGACCTGCTTCTCTCCATTGACGGCTGCCCCATCTCCCCGTCCACTGAAGTCTGCAACCTGGGAGTCATCCTGGACACCACCCTCTCTTTCCAGGCGCACGTCATTTCTGTCACCAAATCCGCCTTCTACCACCTAAAAAACATTGCCAGAATCCGGCCTTCTCTCTCTGACTCTGTGGCAGAAACCCTTGTACACGCCTTCATTACATCCCGTCTGGACTATTGCAATGGAGTCCTGTCCGGGGATCCCAGCAAAACCCTGGATAGGCTCCAATACGTCCAGAACTCTGCCGCCAGGCTTCTCACCCAAACCAAGCCATGGCACCATATCACCCCCACCCTCATCCACCTACATTGGCTGCCGGTCAAGTCCCGGATTCAATACAAAACACTCATCCTCACGTACAAGTCCCTCCATTCCCTCGCCCCCCAGTACTTATCGGACCTCCTCCATCCCTACACCCCTTCTCTGAGTCTGCGGTCCTCAGACACGGGCCTACTCTCCATCCCCCGCTCTCGCCTCCGAACTGTTGGTGACAGGGCATTCAGTGTTGCGGCCCCCACCCTCTGGAATGCACTTCCTGCCGAGATCCGTAATGATGCCTCCCTGGACATCTTCAAATCATCACTAAAAACACACCTGTTCACCCTGGCCTTCGGGCCCTAGCCCTTTTCTGGTCCCCTGGCTTCCTTTATTTATTTATTTGGTTTGCCCTTTGATTTTCTGTTTGTTTTGTTTGTACAGCGACCTTGGGTCCCTTGAAAGGCGCTATATAAATATCATTTATTATTATTATTATTATTATTCATGTGATTGGTTGTTGGTCGCGTTGCTCTCAAAAAATCCCCAAGCTTTCAGACACGCCCACCTCCAAGATTTTCAAGATTTTTCCAAAGCCGCTGTGTGGACAGGCCGTGACTGTTGGAGGAGCCTGTGACCTAAGATGTTCATAGACATATCTACACTGTAGCTGTGTACAAATGACAATAAAAGCCTTGAATCTAATCTGTGGGTCGTTTCTTTAGAACACAGAGAACCTCTCTCCCGATAGGCTTCTTTTATCCTCACAACAATTGCTTTTATACATAGCTTTGGATATACCATCCTCTTTTGATCCGATCTTTCCCCCTAACCGAGACATTTAGGACAACATTTAAGAGGTTTTCTTTTCAACTGGTTTAGTGGATAGTAGGAGTATTTTAAGTGTTTTAATTAATTACACTTTTGACTCTGTGTTTGTTCCCAATAAATGATTTTGATGCTTCTGTTTTTTTTCTTCACTTTTTCTTCACTTTCTCTGCTGTTACAAGCGAACGTCCACGTGTGCGAAGTTCTTCATTTTATTTTATTTTATAAGAAAGTGGTTTTTACAGTTTTTGAAAGAGTGCTTCAAATTGCATGCTATCCATTTTTTTATGGAATATTGAATCACCAAGTAATGCTTCAAACCTTTCGGAAATTCAACAAAAATTGACTTTTAACATTTAGGACTTAAGCAGGACTGTATGTGTGGGGACAGTAATTCCCTGTGTTGTCTCCAGGGGGCAGTGTTACACCTGAATAAACAGTACCATTTAAAGGGAGTACATTTGCAGAGCTATAAATAAAATGTGGATTTCCCGTGATAAAACACAGCGAGGTGATGTGTGGGCGGGTTCTGTTTTTATTTCCTGCGCGCCGCTTGACGCTCAGTCGCATTTCTACACATGCTGCTCCCTTTCATCAAAACATCTTCAAAGGCAAGAGGAGTTTCTATTTGTATCACATTTTCCTCTATCGTTATTATAATTCACTGGATATGATTCCTCTCTCTATTGTTGTGATACAACAACTGGTTTTTTTCTTTCTCCTGCCATGAGGAAACAAATTAATCTGACGTCCGAACAAAGCTGTAACGACAACAGTACTTCAGTACGCGTGTGCTTTGACTAAATTACATACAAGTTTTTACATTCCATCTCCTCCATAAAAGTGTTTCCGACACTGTTTTAAAATTAAACGATGTTTATTATGCAGAAGGTTTTAAGCGAATCACTTTTTTATATTTCCAAAATTGCATGTTTGATGGTTAAAGTGGCTAGTTATTAAATTAAAGAGGCCCTATTGTGCTTTTTGTAAGTTTTCCCTTTCCTGTTATATAGGTTTTAGTGCATGTCAATGGTCTGCAAAGGCTAAAATCCCTGTGTGAGTTTCTCTCCCACTGCCTGAAACGCCTCCATTGGATTCCTTTGTTTGCTTCCTAGTGACATCCCTATGTAACACTAGCACTATGTAACACTAGCACTATGTAACACTAGCACTTCTATTGGCTAGCGCTCCAACACATTGTTCGTGATAGGCTAAGGGGCGGGACATCTCAAAGCGGTTGACCAGCCGGCCAGCTGACCAATCAGAGCAGACTGGGCTCTGGTTTCAGACAGAGGGTGAAAAGAGGTGTTGCAGCACAGACAGTATGAGAGAAATAAAGAGCTTTTTGAACATTAAAGCATGGAGACATGTAGAGACACTACATACTGATATACACCTGAACATCAGCAGGAGAGAACTCTTTAAAGTAGAGACACTACATACTGATATACACCTGAACATCAGCAGGAGAGGACTCTTTAAAGTAGAGACACTACATACTGATATACACCTGAACATCAGCAGGAGAGGACTCTTTAAAGTAGAGACACTACATACTGATATACACCTGAACATCAGCAGGAGAGGACTCTTTAAAGTAGAGACACTACATACTGATATACACCTGAACATCAGCAGGAGATGACTCTTTAAAGTAGAGACACTACATACTGATATACAACTGAACATCAGCAGGAGAGGACTCTTTAAAGTAGAGACACTACATACTGATATACACCTGAACATCAGCAGGAGAGGACTCTTTAAAGTAGAGACACTACATACTGATATACACCTGAACATCAGCAGGAGAGGACTCTTTAAAGTAGAGACACTACATACTGATATACACCTGAACACCAGCAGGAGAGGACTCTTTAAAGTAGAGACACTACATACTGATATACACCTGAACATCAGCAGGAGCGAACTCTTTAAAGTAGAGACACTACATACTGATATACACCTGAACATCAGCAGGAGAGGATTCTTTAAAGTAGAGACACTACATACTGATATACACCTGAACATCAGCAGGAGAGGACTCTTTAAAGTAGAGACACTACATACTGATATACACCTGAACATCAGCAGGAGAGGACTCTTTAAAGTAGAGACACTACATACTGATATACACCTGAACATCAGCAGGAGAGGACTCTTTAAAGTAGAGACACTACATACTGATATACACCTGAACATCAGCAGGAGAGGACTCTTTAAAGTAGAGACACTACATACTGATATTTAGCAGAATATGTCCCCTTTAATTAAAGGATCTGCGTTCTCTGCCTTCAGAACATCTTGCCCTTGTTGTTGTACTTCGCCGTCGTACATGTTTTTGACAGAGGGTGAATACGAAATGTTTCCCATGTATTATAAAACCCGTGAGTGTGTGTGTGTGTGTGTGTGTGCGTGCGTGCGTGCGTGCGTGCGTGTGTACCTAGCTCCTTGTACAGTCCCGTGGAGATGCCTGCCAGCAGCGACAGAGTGATCAGATCTCCCAGCGACGCAGCGATGGGCGTGGCCACGTTGTCGGGGTTTATGCCGACCTTCCTGGCCGCGATGATCACACCTATCATGATGAGCCCTGTGGGATTATGGGTCAGAAATTACACAACACGGAAGACACCTGAGAGACTGTCACACATGTCAGTATTTCATAGTCTATGTAAGTAAGTAAGTATGTAAGTAAAATGTATTTATAAAGCGCTTTTCCCAGGCTTAGTCACAAAGTGCTTAACAAAGCATTAAAACATTAATACATTGTGAAAAACACAATACAAAAGCACGTGATGTTCTGAGTAACCTTCCATCACCAGGGGGCTCATTGACTTCAAACAAGTGTGGTGAGCAAAAACACAGAGGAGAACATGTTGTCTTTAAGGGCGTAACAAGAGGGGTTTTTTCCCCAGAAAAAGGATTGGGATTCTCTTGTTTTCCACGAGGAAAGTTGGCAAAAACAAAACGGTGTGGAGGTTTTAGTGTTAAAGTGAGATGACCAGGACAACAACAGGGCAGGTGACCAGAAAGGAGGCTGAAGGCTTTAAGATATTTCAAAATGAAAAGACCTGTTTAAAGTAATGTTTTGTACTTACACTCCAGGAACAGGAACATTTCAGTTTCTAATACTAATCCACTCACTTATGGCTGTCTCGAAGAAGCGAGCATCTACTCAGCTAACGGACGCCGCTAATGTTTACATCTCGCGCTGTCAATGCTGCTTGTTAATAGGAAGATGGACTCCTGCGTATTGGTGGGTGTAGTTTGGTCGAAAGAAATAGTTCCTACATGAAACTGCTCTCAACAAGGTCTCTTTTTCATCATCATCCATAGTGATTAGATGTTGATGTTCCAGAGCCACCATAAAAGCATATTAAAGTATTTTAAAGAATGTTAACATAATCATTAATGAGGCCCTATTATGCTTTTTGAGGTTTTCCCAGTCCTGTAGTATCTTATATAGGAAACACCTCCAATTGTCTCCTTTGCTTACTTCCAGATCATAGTGACATCACTATGGATCACTCACGCTTCTATTGGCTAGGGCTCCAACACATTGTACGTGATAGGCCAACGTGATGGGACGTGATGATCTATAAGCAGTTGACCAATCACAACAGAGAGAGAAAAATAAAGAGCTTTTTGAACATTAAAGCAGGTAAACATGTCCCAGTAGAGACACTAAATACAAATACGAACCTTAAAATGAGCAACATATGTCCTCTTTAAACTGTTATTGAATGTTTGCAACTGATGGACTAAAGGATTTCTTGCACTTGTTAGATTGATAAATACGGCTAAGTACCTAGAATGAGCGAGGCGATGAAGGCGGTGGCCACGCTGGAGGCACACAGCAGCACGGCGTGGTCCAGCCTGAAGTGGCCCTCTGGGATCCAGCCGAAGATCACAGCCGCGATGGAGGCTAGGAAGCCCACCACTGTGGCCTGGACCTGAACACACACACACACACACACACACACACACACACACACACACACACACACACACACACACACACACACACACACACACACACACACACACACACACACACACACACACACACACACACACACACACACACACACACCAAGGAATCAAGATTCAAGGCTGTGATTGTCATTCGTCATAGCTACCTGTACTGACTTTAACTCATTCTCTTATGGTGCAAATCAATTGATATTAAGCAACCAGTCATGCCAACATTAATCACACTGTAATCTGAGTTTTTCAAATGTAACTGTATTGTAATATTATATTTGAACTGTACTATGAATTATTTTATTGACCTGTACTCAAATCATGTTTTATAACAGTTTGTGTGATAGAGATGATGCAATGTGTGTAGTGTTTTTGATTGTTACAGGATGTACCTACCTGGACTGCAGATGGAAATTAGCTATTAGCTCAAATCTGGCATAATTCATCTCTTCTCGTTACTGAGATTAATGTATTTGTATGCATGGTCCTTGTTGAAATAAATACATAATATAACAGCTACTGTGTAGTTATGTCGATGAAAATCTTAGGTCACAGGCTCCTCCAACAGTGAACACAATAAAACAGATCAAATAGTGCAAGTACATACAAATACAGTAGAATAGAAATAGTGCAATAAGAGTCTGTATACAAGTAATTGGAATATGATATATTAGAGGGATAATTTGTAAGTTGCAAACAGGTGAATGTTAATGTTCACCAACACCAACGGGGTCTCCATTACAGCCAACATGTAAACTCCAGATGTATGTTGGGCTATCTTGTTACAGTGGAGCAGCTTTTAGAAACGGACACACTGTACGAGCTCACCCAGCACTCATACACATGCTTTTATTAATAGATATTTGATAACACCTTATTCCATCACATACAGAGAGTTTTCTATCCATGGGGAAGACGATCCCTTACACTTATACCACTATTAAAATAGACAGAATCTCCATTTGTGGAGCAGCAGAGTGACCCAGTGCACCCTGGCCCTCTTTACAGGCGGTTGTGTCAGCACCGGTTTCAAGTGTTCCAGGAATTTTGGGATCACCAAACATTACATAACCACAACTTCAAATGGCAGACCCTATAGGAGAGGTCAGAGAAGAGGCCATGTTTTGGTAGAAGTCTGTTTATGGCAGGCTTGGGAAGTAGCAGGTTACATGTAACAGGATTACGTAATTAGGATACAATAAAAACTGTATTCCCTTACAGTTACATTAAAACAGACTACTGTAACTTCTCAAACAATGGTGGATCACTAGCAGGAGACAATGTTAGTAAGACAGCTAAGAAGAGCAGATAGTGTTTGTTGTAAAGGATCAGATGTTCTCTCTTCTCTGTGAGCTGTTCTGTTCTGTAGGATAATCAATTAAGTGTGAATCTAATCTTCTACTGCCTGAATCTGCTTCATGGTTTCCACTTTCTTTGCTTCATTTGTTCTGTTTTTAATTCAGCAGGTGAACCTATAAGTTCATAAAATAGTGTGTGTGATCTTAACTGTGTGTGTTCAACTCAAACGGAACATTTTCTGTCAGCTCAGATTTTATTTCTGCTTTTCTGTGCTCATGTGTTTCACTGTTGGTGTATAGGGAATACAGCCATTTCTTTTTTTGTATCCTGATTAGGTAATTTTGCCATATTAAGCAATAATTGTACATGTTCCTGGTCCACTTTGGCCCCTTAGGGTTGGTTAGTTTGTATTATTGTAATTTCCTTTCCTCTGGATGCACTTTTGTCACAGCAACATACTAATCCATGATCTTTATCATGCACAAAAACATTTAAAAACGAATTTCTGTCCATTTGTGTCAAAAATAATCAGGATTCTCTTGATGCCCTGACCTGAACCCAGTTTATCCGGTAACACTTTACGGTAAGGGTACATGAATCATCATGAATTCATGCATGACTTAATGCATGAAAAAGAATGAATGAATTCATGTAGTACTTCATAAACTATCAGTAATGTACAGGTATTAGTAGTATCTCATGCATGACTTAATGCAGGAACAATACCTTAATCAATGCATCAACTAAGGTATCTCAATCATCATGACTTCTGAGTTATTAATGATGTGTTCTTCATATAGATCTGCAGTTAAAGTGACAGGCCAAACAACTGACCGGTCACAGCAATTCCAAGTGTTGTAATCATTCAAAGTGTTGACCCCAACCCTGTTCAGTGTGTTGACCATTAATCATATGTTAGTTATCCGTGTAAACGATGGAACAGGTCACCACTTTATTTGAAGGGGCACAAACATGATGAAGCAATGACAAAGTCATGATTAGTTAATCATAATTACAACACTTTGAATTCAATAATTGCTGTGACTGGTCAGTTGTTTGGCCTGACACTTTAACTGCAGATCTATATGAAGAAGACATCATTAATAACTCAGAAGTCATGATGATTGAGATACCTTAGTTGATGCATTGATTAAGGTATTGTTCCTGCATTAAGTCATGCATGAGATACTACTAATACCTGTACATTACTGATAGTTCATGACGTACTACATGAAGGAATTCATGCTTTTTCATAGCCTTACCGTAAACTGTGTTACCCTATTACTGAACACACCAGTAACTCCAGTGTGACTGAACACTGGCTCTGATCATACAAAAAGTGAATTGTATGTATTGTCTGGTCCGACCACACCTTCAGGATTTTAAAGGTTACAGCTGTTCATCCCTCACAGGTTACACTTAATTGTCGGGAGAGGCTTATTATCTGCTGCTGTGAGCTGTTACTGTACATAACAGAGGATATAAACAACAGATTTACCAGAATTAAAGATCTGATTTCTCTATTTTGCTTTTGATCCTAGATTGTGAAGCACTTTGTATGAAGACCACATCCATAGTGCATTAGGAATGCTTCCATAGGCAATTATAATAGTGCTTTGAGATTACACAAGTGATTTTTGATGCACTAAATATGAAGCATCCAGATCTCTCAGGTCTTCAGGGACTGGTCAGCTTTCTGTCCCCAGAGTCAGAACTAAACATGGAGAAGCAGCGTTCAGTTATTATGCTCCAAATATCTGGAACATACTCCCAGAAACCTGCAGGTCCGCTGCAACTCTGACTACTTTTAAATCCAGGCTGAAGACTTTTCTTTTTGTCGCTGCTTTCAATTGAACTATTCATATCTTAGACTGCACTGTAACTTTTATCCATGTACTTTTTCTTTTAATGTTTAATTTATTAGCTTTTCTTTTTAATGACTGATTTTAAATGCCATTTTCTTAATGTCTTTCGTTTTTTGTAAAGCACTTTGAATTGCCTTGTGTTGAAAAGTGCTATATAAATAAACTTGCCTTGCCTTACACTAAATAAACATGATGTGACTTATAATGAAAAATCGATGTCTTATGATTTGCTTTTAACTAGTTATGAAGAAAAGGTGGACTGATGATACGGTGACTTATTACATTTTCTTTCATGTATTTATTAATTGTACATGGATACCTTTTTAAAGTAACCCTCCTAACCCTGACTCATACAACCTCACACAAAGGACAAACTAACCCTTCGAACTGAATGAAATGCTTGCATGGGAATTGAATCTCAGAGCAAATTCACGGTCGAATTGAAAGGCACGTAAACTCATTATCTGACTTCTCAGATTAACCCGATTTCTCCCGGTAACATGGTTAGTTTAGGGGATGTACGAGATGCTCCATGACACATGACAAGTGTTAAAGTTACCTGGATGAGAGCCAAGTTCCCCATTATCATCTCCCACATGTTCTTGGCGTTGTCCATCTGACCAATATTAGCCTGAAAGAGAGCAGAAAAACACACAATGTCAACACATTATTATCTGTGTGTGTGTGTGTGTGTGTGTGTGTATGTGTATGTGTGTGTGTGTGTGTGTGTGTGTGTGTGTGTGTGTGTGTGTGTGTGATAGATACAGTGTGTGTGTGTGTGTGTGTGTGTGTGTGTGTGTGTGTGTGTGTGTGTGTGTGTGTGTGTGTGTGTGTGTGTGTGTGTGTGTGTGTGTGTGTGTGTGTGTGTGTGTCTGTGTGCGTGTACAGTACATGCTGTTGCCTCTTGGTCCCGACAACACAATCAGATGCCAGTTCTCTAGACAAAGACACTCTGATCTGATCCCCCACCCTGTGGCCGACTCCATTTATCTCATCTCCACTTTATGGCACTCTCACACACACACTCACACACGCACACGCACACACACACACACACACGGTCTCAAGTAGGACAGTGTGTGTCCATAGCACTGAGCCTGATGCCCATCCACAGTGAGAGACGCTGACAGAGGATCTCCTCTTCCTTCCTCTCCTCTCACATTTACATATGCAGAGGGAAACATCTGGTGGCAGGAAAACACATACAGATGTGCAGGGAGAAGGTCATTTCCTCATATTCCAAAAAATGGAGGGAAAATTCATTATAGCAGTAGTGCTGTATGATCAGTCTCTGTTCATCTACCGGGATACAAACCGGAGGAGCGAGGCATGGAGGGAGGAGGCAGAGACAGTGGGTGAAACTGGTAGGTTTTCGCCTGTTTGGGGATTTTATATCCAGTTTACTTCGTTTTAACATTGCTATTGCTTTGTATGTCGGGGCAGGAGATGCATGTTGTCGGTTGTTGGTCGCGTTGCTCGCAAAAAATCCCCAAGCTTCAGACACGCCCACTGCCAAGCGTCAACGCACGCTGCTGTGTGGACGCTCCGTAAGTGTTACGGCCCGTACACACAGCAGCTTTTGGCGATTTGTCCACCGCTTCCAGCGCGTCTCCGCCCATTGACTTTGAATGGGGATGACGTCACTTTCCCTCGCTTGTCGCCGAACTGCATTGTGGGGGGGCGAGGCGAAGATTTCCAGGATTTCCAGGATGTTCAGGATTCCAAAGTTGAACAATGTTCAACTTTTGAGGCTGAGCTGGAAGCGACAGCCAATCAGATCCGTTTATGCAAATCTGACAGTTCAAGCGCTAGCCAATCAAACCGCGTGCAAGCTGGGAGAACCAGACCCGCAGTTCATTTCTATATTCCACAAAAATGGAGGAGAACTTAGTTATTGCGGTAGCAAATCACCCGGTTCTTTATGACCAGTCCCTATTTACTTACCGGGATACAAACCGGAGGAACCAGGCATGGAGGGAGGTGGCAGAGGCAGTGGGTGAAACTGGTAGGTTTTCGCTTGTTTGGGGATTTTATATCCAGTTTACTTCGTTGCTAGTTTACTTCGTTGCTAGCAAGCATAGACAGTATCATTAGCCAGCATGGAATGTAGCATAAAATAGCACCATAAACATTAATCTCATAAATGTTCAAAATGTTAAAAAAATAAATGTTCATCATAGCCCTTCCTATTTGACAATAGTGTAGAAGAACCGGGTTTTTTTTGCTTTGTATGTCGGGGGCGGGATATTCATGTGATATTCATGTGATTGGTTGTTGGTCGCGAAATCCCCAAGCTGTCAGACACGCCCAGCTCCAGGATTTTCAAGATTTGGTCAAAGCTGCTGTGTGGACACACCGTTAGACATTAGAATTGACTATTCTTGTCCGTCACATACTCTTTTGTCTGTCACATAAATGGCGCAAGTTGCGCAACTGATGTGGTATTGCGCTAAACGGAAATTATTTTGAACGGACACTTTGACCGGAGAGATTTAGATTTGCCGGTCTTCAGCATATTTTACCGGTCGTAGTCCGGTAATTACCGACTAACGGGAACTCTGATGTGGGGACTCGCCTCCCTTATGGGGACAAAATGGAGGTCCCCATAAGGGGAATCATTCATTTTAGGGTGAAGACATGGTTAGGTTTAGGTTTAGGATTAGGGTAAGGTTAAGGGTAAGGTTAAGGGTAAGGGTTAGGGTTAGGGTTAGGCATGTGTTGGTTATGGTTAAGGTTAGGATAAGTCTCCAGGAAATGCATGTAAATCAATGTAATGTCCCCGGAAGTGATGTATACATGGTATGTGTGTGTGTGTGTGTGTGTGTGTGTGTGTGTGTGTGTGTGTGTGTGTGTGTGTGTGTGTGTGTGTGTGTGTGTGTGTGTGTGCGTGTGGGGGATCATCACAGAGATGTCGCAGGGTGTATGCTGTAAAAAAGTGATTCACAGATTTTATGAAAATAAACGAGAGGCTAAAAAACACTTCCATTCAAAAGCATCACAATGTTTTTCAGTTGAATAATACAAAAAAACAATTCAACTGAAAGCTGTTGTTTACGAGGTCGGATCAAGCATGAATGGAGTGAGACTTCAAATACACAGAACGAGGGTAAATCAGGATTATGAAGTGGTGGTAATCCCTGATTATAGTGTGGAAGCATTTGCAATGGAGCTACTGCTAAACTCTAGTAATCTCCCAAATATTATTACTATCCAAATAAGTACAAAATCTAACATAATAGACACATTTTCTTTTAAAGGAACACATAAATAAACTATAAACGACTAGATTAGATGAAACATAAAAGGTAAATCATGCTTTTATGCTAAAGGAACATGACAAAGTTACAATTCACAAAAACCTATATAACACTGTACAGGAAAGGGAACACCCAACAAGCTGAATAGAGCCTCTGTAAGGCTTGAATTTAAAACGTTTAATTACTAAACATTAGGAGAATAATGTTAAAAGCCTGACTGAATACAAGATAGAATGTGGTTAAAAAGACCAAAGGAGAATAAAGGAATCAGGGTCATGTGATTTGAAGACTCTTACAGACAGCCAATGCGGGAGATTACATAATGTTTTCACTAATAAGCGCATTAGGGAATTTACAGTGGTCTTAATCTGCTCATAATTAGCGACGGCATGGAAAGAGACGAGGTCCTGCTGGGGCCGGCCAGCCAGGGCTGACAGTAATGTCTCAGGACAGAGTCACGAAGCTCGGCAAACAGGGCTGAAAACAGTTTGTAAAAATGGCTAAAAATGAAGTTGAAATCCCATTTCTTTCAAAGACAAGTTACGGAAAAAATGTAATTCAAATCTTAATAGAACGGCGGCTACTTCTTAGTTTGACTGTAAACAATGTAACTTGTACTGTTATCTGAATGCTACCACACTACTTCCTACATCTTATTTTGTTATAATCCTGCAACTTGAATGTGGACTTTTGTAATTTGTAATTGTGTATTCATGTTATTGTGGTTGCTTTTCAAAAGAAACACACACACTGCGGATTTAATATCAAAGCCAGGAAACGACAAACATTTACAATTGATTTAATCAGCTCGGAAACATTGGTGAAATCTGATTCACTTTTACTGCACTATGAATGAACATGGAAAGTTAAACAACCACCAAAAAAACACCTTTTTTTACAGGAAGTGGTAATTGTAACAGAATATACATTTTTGAAGTAACCCTCCAAACCCTGTACTTGTCATGTCCAAGAAACTTATAGTGAAAGTGTATTCTTTATGTTAGTTTTGTCATGTCCCTTTGTCCTGTGCTTTATGTTTATTCCCTTCATTAATTCTCCCTCTCATTTCAGACCTCCACGCTCCCCGCCCCCTTCTGTCTCCTGCTTCCTTGATTGTTTTCCCCGCCCTGATTGTTTCCACCTGTGTCCCCTTTACCTGTGTATATATTGTGTTAGCTCCCTCCTGTTCATTGTCAGTTCGTTGTCTCTCTATGACCTACGTTCCTGCTTACCTCACGGACTTCTCACGGATCTATGTTATTGATCACTGTTCTAGTTTTCCTCGAAAGAGTGTTTTTGTTTTCCTTGTTTTCATTACTGTGCAAATCCCAGTAAAGTCTTTATTTTGAAACACTATCCGAGTCTGAGTTTGAGTCGTGCAATTGAGTTCATGCCTCAGAGTTCACTCCTTGACAGTACTTGAGTTAAATGTCTATAAAACAAAACGTATAGCAACAGGCATGCTAATTGACATGATGACTTATCAATGACATATTATTGGTTTTAAAGGGTAAATGTGGACAATGCCAACTTGCTTATAATCATGCAACAATACGACCGGGACAACAAATATAATGTTGGTTGTATTTCTGCTACTCAATATAGTTGATACCAAAAGGATTTGGAAATTCGGTAGCACATTTTTTGTAGCTTTCAGCTATATTGATAAGCACTCTATAGAGGGAAAACATGATAAGGCATTCAAAAACTGTCCCACTAACAGAGGTGATGGGAAGTGACTTTTTACTACATTTACTCAAGGACTGTACTAAAGTACAATTTGGAGGTACTTGCACTTTACTTGAGTAGTTCCATGTTATTCTACTTTGTACTTCTACTCCACTACATGTATTTAATACCTTTAGTTACTTCACAGATGTGGATGAATGATGTGAAATATAATCAAGTGTTAAATCAGACTTTAGTTCCACCTGGAGTAAATCCACAAGTACCCTGCAGTCTACAAAGTCATTCAAACTAGCTGCACCTTTACCAGCTTTGAGAACACTTTCATGATCAATCATTATAAAACATATCATATATATTATTCTGAAATGGACCAATCTGCACAACGACTACTTTTACTGTCGCTACTTTCACTATATTTTGATGATAATACTTTTCTACTTTTACTTGAGGAACATTTTGAATGCAGGACTTTTACTTTAACAGAGTATTCCTACACTCTGGTACTTCTAGTGATGGCAAAATGAAGCTTTGAATGAAGCGTCGAACCACTTGGACAATAGACCTATCGCTAAACCACGCCCCAAATAGAATTTGTCCAATCATATCACAGCAAAAATCCCTCCTGGCAGAAAACTCGGACATCACCAGAAAAGCCGTTTGTGGGGCGCATCAAACCAAAACCAGACGTCTGTGATCGAAACCACTGTGAAGAGTTCAGTTTCTATGTTTATTATCTAGCTAATATCTGATGGTGAAACGCTGTGCGTGGGGTACCTGTAATTCGGACACCAGGTACCCTAAAAGACTGGATGGAGGAGTATATTTCGTACCTTTTCCGAAGCCCAAAAGAAAACTCAACAAATGCAAGCGGTGGATTATGCTTTGTCGTCAACCACATACACAACTGAATGTGAAGACAATTACCAAGGACACTTATTATTGCTCAAAGGTAAGGTCAATTCATAAAGACATAATATTTGACGGCATGTATTAGAAACGTAGACCAAACTATTAGTTTGCTAACGATTGACTTTGACTGCCAACTAGCTAGCGTATATCCAGCCCAGCTAGCTAACGTTAGCTGCCAACTTGTTAGCCAGCTAACTAGCTACAGTGTTATCAACATCAACGTTTGCTGTCTGACTTTTCGTCCTCGCTAGTTAGCTGGTGTTTTTAGCTAACTGTCTTTTCACCTCAAAGCACTTCAGAGATGGGAAGCCAACTCTGGAATATCCAGATCCCATCCGGGCTCTCGTGTGTGCTGCTCCGAAAAGACACAGACCCTCAACCAAAAAAAGGTAACGTAACAGTCAGCCAGGTGCATAACAGTGAAAATGATGACCAACAAGGACAGTTATAGTTATAGATTTAATGTAGTGACCACCACTGCTAACATTGACTTGAACTCCCCCCGCGGCCATTGTCAACAGTCATTCACGGTCGGCTTTGTTTGTCCGAGTTTTCAAAGGGGGCGTGGCTTAGCGATAGGTCTATTGTGTCGGAAATAGGTTCATTTCTCGAAGCTTCAGTTACAGCGACCTCTCCTGGCGAAGTGCAAGGCTGCAGTGGGTTTAACGTATCTTTGCCTTGAAAAATATTCGATGCACACACACACTAAGACTGAATATCATGTTCTATTTGCAATTAAAGATTGATAATTGTGTGTATTGGGTTATTGAGAAGAGACTAGAGAGTGCTAGACATGTTTTTGGGTGGAGAGGGCCTTTTATCAGTTATTAAAGTTGAAAAGCAATGATTAAAATACTTCCATTCCGGGATTTGAACCAGCTGCGCGGAGGACATCGCCGCATTCGGGCCGCCGGCTCTACCCATGGGCTATCTATTCCTTAAAATATTGAACTGTTTTTATATTACTGATAATAGTCTTTTTGTTCACAACTTCTCCACATTTCGAAGTGTTTCCCGAGCCAGAACGACCTATCTTTCTTCCTGGCTTGCTCTATAATGATATCAAATGCAATACCAACAACAACTCAACAGCAACAACGCAAACTACGACAACAACCCACACATTGTGCATTGTTTAGAGCGGTCATAAAGTGTTGAAGCACTCAAGTTTGAAACTGTTTCAACCTGTCACCTGTCAGAATCGAGACGAGGCAGTGCATTGAATCGCGTGAATGGACCGCGAACCAGTCAAGTGATTCATTCAGGAAATGAAGCAGTTGCTGCTTCGGACGTCACATGTCACGTGATTTGAAGCAGTTGCTGCTTCGGACGTCATATGTCACGTGATTTGAAGCAAGCTTCCAAGCACTGCTTCTATGGAATAGGAAGTCCAGGGTTGAAGCTCCGTTCGAAGCTTCAGTGTCAAACTGCCATCACTAGGTACTTCTACTTTTACTCAAGTACAAGATCTGGGTACTTCTACTTTTACTCAAGTTCAAGATCTGAGTACTTCTACTTTTACTCAAGTACAAGATCTGAGTACTTCTACTTTTACTCAAGTACAAGATCTGAGTACTTCTACTTTTACTCAGGTACAAGATCTGAGTACTTCTACTTTTACTCAAGTTCAAGATCTGAGTACTTCTACTTTTACTCAGGTACAAGATCCGAGTACTTCTACTTTTACTCAAGTACAAGATCTGGGTACTTCTACTTTTACTCAAGTACAAGATCTGAGTACTTCTACTTTTACTCAAGTACAAGATCTGAGTACTTCTACTTTTACTCAGGTACAAGATCTGAGTACTTCTACTTTTACTCAAGTTCAAGATCTGAGTACTTCTACTTTTACTCAGGTACAAGATCCGAGTACTTCTACTTTTACTCAGGTACAAGATCTGAGTACTTCTACTTTTACTCAAGTTCAAGATCCGAGTACTTCTACTTTTACTCAGGTACAAGATCTGAGTACTTCTACTTTTACTCAGGTACAAGATCTGAGTACTTCTACTTTTACTCAGGTACAAGATCTGAGTACTTCTACTTTTACTCAAGTACAAGATCTGGGTACTTCTACTTTTACTCAAGTACAAGATCTGAGTACTTCTACTTTTACTCAAGTACAAGATCTGAGTACTTCTACTTTTACTCAGGTACAATATCTGAGTACTTCTACTTTTACTCAGGTACAAGATCTGAGTACTTCTACTTTTACTCAGGTACAAGATCCGAGTACTTCTACTTTTACTCAGGTACAAGATCCGAGTACTTCTACTTTTACTCAGGTACAAGATCTGAGTACTTCTACTTTTACTCAGGTACAAGATCTGAGTACTTCTACTTTTACTCAGGTACAAGATCTGAGTACTTCTACTTTTACTCAAGTTTAAGATCTGAGTACTTCTACTTTTACTCAAGTTCAAGATCTGAGTACTTCTACTTTTACTCAGGTACAAGATCCGAGTACTTCTACTTTTACTCAGGTACAAGATCTGAGTACTTCTACTTTTACTCAGGTACAAGATCTGAGTACTTCTACTTTTACTCAAGTTCAAGATCCGAGTACTTCTACTTTTACTCAGGTACAAGATCCGAGTACTTCTACTTTTATTCAAGTTCAAGATCCGAGTACTTCTACTTTTACTCAAGTACAAGATCCGAGTACTTCTACTTTTACTCAGGTACAAGATCCGAGTACTTCTACTTTTACTCAGGTACAAGATCTGAGTACTTCTACTTTTACTCAGGTACAAGATCCGAGTACTTCTACTTTTACTCAAGTACAAGATCCGAGTACTTCTACTTTTACTCAGGTACAAGATCCGAGTACTTCTACTTTTACTCAGGTACAAGATCCGAGTACTTCTACTTTTACTCAGGTACAAGATCCGAGTACTTCTACTTTTACTCAAGTTCAAGATCTGAGTACTTCTACTTTTACTCAAGTTCAAGATCTGAGTACTTCTACTTTTACTCAGGTACAAGATCCGAGTACTTCTACTTTTACTCAAGTACAAGATCCGAGTACTTCTACTTTTACTCAGGTACAAGATCTGAGTACTTCTACTTTTACTCAAGTACAAGATCCGAGTACTTCTACTTTTACTCAGGTACAAGATCTGAGTACTTCTACTTTTACTCAAGTACAAGATCCGAGTACTTCTACTTTTACTCAGGTACAAGATCCGAGTACTTCTACTTTTACTCAGGTACAAGATCTGAGTACTTCTACTTTTACTCAGGTACAAGATCCGAGTACTTCTACTTTTACTCAGGTACAAGATCCGAGTACTTCTACTTTTACTCAAGTTCAAGATCTGAGTACTTCTACTTTTACTCAAGTTCAAGATCTGAGTACTTCTACTTTTACTCAGGTACAAGATCCGAGTACTTCTACTTTTACTCAGGTACAAGATCTGCGTACTTCTACTTTTACTCAGGTACAAGATCCGAGTACTTCTACTTTTACTCAGGTACAAGATCTGAGTACTTCTACTTTTACTCAGGTACAAGATCTGAGTACTTCTACTTTTACTCAGGTACAAGATCTGAGTACTTCTACTTTTACTCAAGTACAAGATCTGGGTACTTCTACTTTTACTCAAGTACAAGATCTGAGTACTTCTACTTTTACTCAAGTACAAGATCTGAGTACTTCTACTTTTACTCAGGTACAATATCTGAGTACTTCTACTTTTACTCAGGTACAAGATCTGAGTACTTCTACTTTTACTCAAGTTCAAGATCTGAGTACTTCTACTTTTACTCAGGTACAAGATCTGAGTACTTCTACTTTTACTCAGGTACAAGATCTGAGTACTTCTACTTTTACTCAAGTTCAAGATCTGAGTACTTCTACTTTTACTCAGGTACAAGATCCGAGTACTTCTACTTTTACTCAGGTACAAGATCTGAGTACTTCTACTTTTACTCAGGTACAAGATCTGAGTACTTCTACTTTTACTCAAGTTCAAGATCTGAGTACTTCTACTTTTACTCAAGTTCAAGATCTGAGTACTTCTACTTTTACTCAGGTACAAGATCTGAGTACTTCTACTTTTACTCAGGTACAAGATCCGAGTACTTCTACTTTTACTCAGGTACAAGATCTGAGTACTTCTACTTTTACTCAGGTACAAGATCTGAGTACTTCTACTTTTACTCAAGTTTAAGATCTGAGTACTTCTACTTTTACTCAAGTTCAAGATCTGAGTACTTCTACTTTTACTCAGGTACAAGATCCGAGTACTTCTACTTTTACTCAGGTACAAGATCTGAGTACTTCTACTTTTACTCAGGTACAAGATCTGAGTACTTTTACTTTTACTCAAGTTCAAGATCCGAGTACTTCTACTTTTACTCAGGTACAAGATCCGAGTACTTCTACTTTTATTCAAGTTCAAGATCCGAGTACTTCTACTTTTACTCAAGTACAAGATCCGAGTACTTCTACTTTTACTCAGGTACAAGATCCGAGTACTTCTACTTTTACTCAGGTACAAGATCTGAGTACTTCTACTTTTACTCAGGTACAAGATCCGAGTACTTCTACTTTTACTCAAGTACAAGATCCGAGTACTTCTACTTTTACTCAGGTACAAGATCCGAGTACTTCTACTTTTACTCAGGTACAAGATCCGAGTACTTCTACTTTTACTCAGGTACAAGATCCGAGTACTTCTACTTTTACTCAAGTTCAAGATCTGAGTACTTCTACTTTTACTCAAGTTCAAGATCTGAGTACTTCTACTTTTACTCAGGTACAAGATCCGAGTACTTCTACTTTTACTCAAGTACAAGATCCGAGTACTTCTACTTTTACTCAGGTACAAGATCTGAGTACTTCTACTTTTACTCAAGTACAAGATCCGAGTACTTCTACTTTTACTCAAGTTCAAGATCCGAGTACTTCTACTTTTACTCAGGTACAAGATCCGAGTACTTCTACTTTTACTCAGGTACAAGATCTGAGTACTTCTACTTTTACTCAGGTACAAGATCTGAGTACTTCTACTTTTACTCAAGTACAAGATCCGAGTACTTCTACTTTTACTCAGGTACAAGATCCGAGTACTTCTACTTTTACTCAGGTACAAGATCTGAGTACTTCTACTTTTACTCAGGTACAAGATCCGAGTACTTCTACTTTTACTCAGGTACAAGATCCGAGTACTTCTACTTTTACTCAAGTTCAAGATCTGAGTACTTCTACTTTTACTCAAGTTCAAGATCTGAGTACTTCTACTTTTACTCAGGTACAAGATCCGAGTACTTCTACTTTTACTCAGGTACAAGATCTGCGTACTTCTACTTTTACTCAGGTACAAGATCCGAGTACTTCTACTTTTACTCAGGTACAAGATCCGAGTACTTCTACTTTTACTCAGGTACAAGATCTGAGTACTTCTACTTTTACTCAGGTACAAGATCTGAGTACTTCTACTTTTACTCAGGTACAAGATCTGAGTACTTCTACTTTTACTCAGGTACAAGATCTGAGTACTTCTACTTTTACTCAAGTACAAGATCCGAGTACTTCTACTTTTACTCAGGTACAAGATCCGAGTACTTCTACTTTTACTCAGGTACAAGATCCGAGTACTTCTACTTTTACTCAGGTACAAGATCCGAGTACTTCTACTTTTACTCAAGTTCAAGATCTGAGTACTTCTACTTTTACTCAAGTTCAAGATCTGAGTACTTCTACTTTTACTCAGGTACAAGATCCGAGTACTTCTACTTTTACTCAAGTACAAGATCCGAGTACTTCTACTTTTACTCAGGTACAAGATCTGAGTACTTCTACTTTTACTCAAGTACAAGATCCGAGTACTTCTACTTTTACTCAAGTTCAAGATCCGAGTACTTCTACTTTTACTCAGGTACAAGATCCGAGTACTTCTACTTTTACTCAAGTACAAGATCTGAGTACTTCTACTTTTACTCAGGTACAAGATCCGAGTACTTCTACTTTTACTCAGGTACAAGATCCGAGTACTTCTACTTTTACTCAGGTACAAGATCCGAGTACTTCTACTTTTACTCAGGTACAAGATCCGAGTACTTCTACTTTTACTCAAGTACAAGATCCGAGTACTTCTACTTTTACTCAGGTACAAGATCCGAGTACTTCTACTTTTACTCAGGTACAAGATCCGAATACTTCTACTTTTACTCAGGTACAAGATCCGAGTACTTCTACTTTTACTCAGGTACAAGATCCGAATACTTCTACTTTTACTCAGGTACAAGATCCGAATACTTCTACTTTTACTCAGGTACAAGATCCGAGTACTTCTACTTTTACTCAAGTACAAGATCCGAGTACTTCTACTTTTACTCAGGTACAAGATCCGAATACTTCTACTTTTACTCAGGTACAAGATCCGAATACTTCTACTTTTACTCAGGTACAAGATCCGAGTACTTCTACTTTTACTCAGGTACAAGATCCGAATACTTCTACTTTTACTCAGGTACAAGATCCGAATACTTCTACTTTTACTCAGGTACAAGATCCGAGTACTTCTACTTTTACTCAAGTACAAGATCCGAGTACTTCTACTTTTACTCAGGTACAAGATTCGAATACTTCTACTTTTACTCAGGTACAAGATCCGAGTACTTCTACTTTTACTCAGGTACAAGATCCGAGTACTTCTACTTTTACTCAGGTACAAGATCCGAATACTTCTACTTTTACTCAGGTACAAGATCCGAATACTTCTACTTTTACTCAGGTACAAGATCCGAGTACTTCTACTTTTACTCAAGTACAAGATCCGAGTACTTCTACTTTTACTCAGGTACAAGATCCGAATACTTCTACTTTTACTCAGGTACAAGATCCGAATACTTCTACTTTTACTCAGGTACAAGATCCGAATACTTCTACTTTTACTCAGGTACAAGATCCGAATACTTCTACTTTTACTCAGGTACAAGATCCGAGTACTTCTACTTTTACTCAGGTACAAGATCCGAGTACTTCTACCACCTCTGCACACTAATTTGAAGTCTTGTTATTGTGTCTGACTCTCCGTGCCGCTGTTAGCAATGCTAATCATCCCCGTCACCAGTGGAAAGAATGTGAGGATTGGTGAGGCTAATTCCTTTTTGCCTCCACAACTGTAGAGAGTGCTGCTAACCTCTGATGGACGCTGCTGGGTCAATGACCCGTCAGCTAACAATGGAGCGTGTCAGTGGAGCCTCAGACAATAGACGTAGCGTTAGCATCAAACCCTGTGGCCTGAGCAAAGAAGCATGTAACTCAAATGCTAGTTACAATCTGTCTATAAAACACCACAGAATACTGCAGAAACACACATATTGGGATTATATCTCTGTACTGTGCATGACATGTTCTAATAACGTCATACTGTGAATCTTTGCACATTACTTGGACAATGGTTTTATTTTTGTTTAAATGTAAATAAAAACCATGATGCCTTCCTAGACCGTCAGTGTCTCAAATCAACTACAGAAAACGTCTGCCAGAATGAAAGTCACAAAGCTACTGTACATTTTATTTTATTTAATATGCCATTCGTGCACACATGTAAATCATATCCTACGTTTATATTGTGTTAGCTGTAATTTAGCACTTCAATAGTGTTTTATTTGTCAGATCATTTACAGATTTGTTCAACTTCAACTATTTTTTTAGTTTAGTTTTAATTTCTATTTAGAGACGTTTATATTGTATATTTGTATTATCTAATGATGTGCAATACTTTGTTTTACATGTTGCTGCAACGAAAATGTTTCCCATTTTGCGACCAATAAAGTATATCTTATCTTATATTTTCCTATTTGAATTACTAGTTCAGATCGATACAAACAATATATATATATATTGGTTTAATGATTTCTTGCTACTCAGCGGATGTTACAGATGAACAACACATTCAGATAAAAACTGTGTTGATGTTTTGCAAGGCCATTGAAAAGGTCAAACCAAATAAAGGGACAGGAATGTTGCTATTAGTTTGTCCGAAACTCAGGTCAACTTTAACAGTATGACCTTCCACCCAAAGACAATGAGCTTTGAAGGGTCAAACAAAGGGGAAGGGGTCAACGAGAGACAGGTACAACACATTCCCAAATGCTTACATTGGACAATAAGACCAGGACAAGAGTGCAAAAACATGCCTAGGCATAGCTAATGATTTGTTATATTGTATAGAAAAATGTACATGGTCAATCAGATTTTCACTCGAGGCTTAACATGGTCAAAATAAGGAACATTTTGGGGGGGGGGGAATAAGTCAAGTTGACAGTCACTAACCGCTACTTTGAAGATTGAATAAAATACCCCTCTTTTCTTTGGAAAATGACATTCAAATGGGAAAGAGTGGTCAACAGTCATTAACCGCTCATTGTAACTCCCAATTTCTCACCGCTGTTGAAAGTCTGGAGGCCAGCGTCATCTCCAGGTTTCCTTTGAGTCCCAGCAGTGCAGGAACCAGGATGAACACCTCGTTCACCTCCTTGAACACCGTCCAGTGCTGCAACGGCCAAAAAGTCATATGAGTAACAAGACATCAACATAAAGAACACACTGCCATATTAAAACAGGACCTATCAGATTTACAACGGTACACTGTCACCTAGAAAGGAATCCTATTTGGGATGTGACCTTGTTTTGAACCCTCCTGTTGTCTTTGGGTCAAATCCGATCGATCTACTACTTTCATCAATCATAACTTTTAGTTTTTCATTCGATTGCATTAAGGCTTTATGATATCCTTCACAGGAGACATTTGAACATATACAATTGCTGATCACCACTTTCATTGCATTTTGGATCATTTAGTCAACTTTGTAACACCATGGTGTTCCCGGTGATATGACCGCCATAAAGAAAAGGAATTAGTAACCATTCGGATCAGATAAAACACACACACACACACACACACACACACACACTCTAGATGTGTTTCCCCCCCTTATGTGCCCATCCCCCCAATGTGAATCACACCTGGCACTCACAAACACACACACACACACACACACACACAGAACAATTTGACACATTTCCCACTCTTATGTGCCCCTCCCCCACATGGATCACACCTGGCACACGCAATACATGTTCAGTGTCTATTCTTTGTATATTTATTGCAGTTCTTCATGTATACCAGTAGTCTGATACAATATGTACAGTTTGAAAGGGTGTTAAATGAAATGTGGTGATGATGAATGGTTTTTGTGTTCATGTAATAGCAGTTAAAACACTAAAATGTGTATTTGAGATATTTTCCTCGCACTTTTCTGAAAGAAGACGTGTTTTAGAAGCAAAATAGCCTAAACCTTGCCTTGTATTGTCTCTCCTAAAACACATACTAACGTTTCTGTCAATGCACATGGTTGATCTTCACAATATCTTGGCAGCATGGCATTCCCTCTGCAAACTAAAACGTGAATGAGTTTGAGCAGTTTGGCGGGGAGGACCCTTAGTGATGCTACCAGTGAGTGTTGCACTTTTATCGCCATGTTGTACTTTTATCGCCATGTGCAGATCGTCCTTCTCTCTCAGCTACTGGCTGTCAGATTGATGGTGACGAGCTCAATCAGACACAGTGTGAGAGCAAGAATCTTCCAGTTGGCATTCAATAATAAAAGGAAAGAGGGCAAAGCTCTTTCTTACAAAAGTCGTAGTTTGTTGTCGAGATATTGTTATGAAAGTGGGAGCGAATAAGACGATATGTGGAAATGAGTGCTTTAGATCTGACCCTCGGTAACCCCTGAGTGTCTGGGCTTGTCACTGTAGTAAAGGTTCTCCCTCTGCTGTGCCTCCATTAGAGTTTAAGCAGTGAGAGCAGGTTGAGGCCCTACTGTGGTCAGATTTAAGCTTTTGCCGAAGACGAGGCCATTGATCTATCCTCAGTAAAAGTGCTTATCTATGGGTACAATCCCAAAGGCTCCCAGCACTTACAGTCCATTCTGCCCAGATCTGATCAATACTCGCCGAGGCTAACTCAGAAAGAGAACAGAGACGGGGAGAAGAAAGACGAGGAGAGGGAAATAGAGGAGTAGCCGACATCAAGGCTACATACAAACACAGTTGGCTACATTTCTGTTTTACTACGCTGCTCCCACTGTGCATCCAGCTGTACGGGACAGATACGGGGGTGTCAGTGGGTGTGGCAGAACAACTCAAAGAAAGACTGTGGGTTAAACTCCCTCAAACTTAAAAAAGTTAAATAATAATGAAAACAAGCTGTTTTCACTTGGAATAAGTACAAACATCTGCCAATACAACAAGTGAAAATGTGCTTGGTAAGATTCCTTGAAGATGGGATATCTAGATAAATCAGATTTTGTTGTTGAAAACATATTTTGAACTATATTTGACCAGAATCAGGAAATATTGTGTTACAAAATAAGCTGCAAATGCTCAAAAGTGTTCTGTTTTCTGATGTCAGTTGGTGATTTTCCAATAAATATGTAAAACAATATGTGTTTCATCTGAGATACAACTCAAAATAAGATTATTTTACTTAAAGGGCCCATGTCATGCTTTTCCGGTTATGACCCGTCCTCCTGTGTTATGTAGCTTTTTGCATGTAAACGGTCTGCAGAGTCACACACCCTCAAAGTACACCCTGTAGCGAGTAAAACTCTAACACAGAGAAGACCTGTCTGTGCTGCCCCAGAACGCCTCGTTGGAGATTTCTCTTTTTCTTCCTGGGTATGGTGACGTGCCCATACCCAAATGGTCCCATTGGTCCAAATGGACCAATCCGTGGAGCTCCTCACACACACACTCTCTGCAGCGAAACTGTGACGCGCTGGGTGCAGGTGCTAGTGGAGCCTCGCAGATGGGGGTGCTGCAGCCCCCTCAGCACCCTTCCCGCGTCCATTCGCGATGTCTCGCTGACCCCACGCAGCAAGCGGGAAATGAACCCAACTCACACTGTCCGCTCCTCGCAGCAGCGAGCCGCGCAACGTCCCGCCAACACGGCCCCCAGACCCCACGCAGCATTCTCATCTGTTTCTCATTACTGGTGTCATTTCCTGGTTGCTAACAAACGCCATTGTAAAACATAATCACTGATGTCCCGCTGTAACGGTGGTGGACTCATCAGAACAGAGTGGGCGAGCTGACCAATCAGAGCACCGTGGGCTCACAGGGAGGGGGGGCAGGAGCTCCAACAAGCCGTTTAGGACAGAGAGTGAATACACATACTATACAGAGATGCTGTGAGAAACCAATGTGAGTTTGGAACATTGAACAATGGAAATCTATTCTAGTAGACCTCAACAATGGAATTATGATCAGTAGAAATGGCCATGTCATGGGACCTTTAACAAGATGATGCATTGTCTAAAAACAACACCCGATATCTCACTGCACTGAAATTATTATGTCTTATAGCAAGTGTAAAGACATATTCTGACTAGATATTAGACAAATATACTGGGGAAGATTTTGAGTTTTTGCAGCGCAGTCTTTCCTCTCGCTGTCACCAAGCCAAGCAGAACTCCTTTCCAACAGCAAGTCCCTTTAGCTTGGCGCACTGCCTTCTGCCAACCCTTGCTAGCTCCTCCGAGAGCAACCCCTCTCTTATTTCACAGCCGCATGTTTTCAAGCTTGTCCCCCTCTCTCTGTACTTCTGTCTCAATCCCCTTATCCCCCTCTTTACCTCCCCTGTGGTGATATATGTTGTTGTCTCCATGGAACGCTGGCTCGAAGCCAAGCGAGCCCCCCGGTTCTAAGAACTCTACTGGACAGCCCCAGAACCTCTGTGTACAGACCTATAGGAGCTCTGGTATGCAAACCTCACAAGGGGTCGCGTTGCCCAGTTGAGTCACATGCCCCCCCGATTTTATCTGCGACCACTGTACTCTCTGTACTCTGAGCAGGAGGCTGAACATCGCAAGCAATATCAATGCAACACCGACAGCGTCACATAAACTACATCAGGTGGTGTCTGTTTCCATGAGGGTATACAGGTCGTATGCAAACACACACCATGAAGGGTAAAATTAACATTGCTGTGGCTACAAATATAGGGCACACTGGAGTCGAACCTGCAGGTTTAATGTCAGCAATGCAGCAAGAAGCCAATGGCAAAAAAAGAGTTCTTGAATTCTTAACGAAAACTTTGTCAACATCCATTTTCAAACCCTCCCAATATTTGTGCACTCTTACGCTAATCTGTTCCCCAACACATACATTATTTCCTACAACTTTACCAATTATGACCCTCCAAAGTGTAATAAATGCAAAGCACTGAGCATGTTGAACACATTAACCTCCATTAACTTCACTTCGTCAAGACTTTTCTTGTTTGTTGAATCTTTGTTGTCAGACAAAGAAAATGTGCTCCAAGTATTCAAGGTAACCCAGGGTGATAATGTACCAGTGACACACATACTTATGAGTTATAGGCACACAGTTGTCATAAGAATCACTAAATCACAATTCAAGCTGAGTCCTATAGAAACCTGACATGTGGACAGTTCAGATTCATGCAGTCTTAAGTTAATTAATTCCCCAACACATTTGTATTTCCTACAAACGTACTTATAATGACCCCCAGAATGTCTCAAAAGCAAAGTACTGAGCATGTTAATTAGACATTAACCCCTATAAGCTTCAGTTCATCAAGACTTTTCGTGTGTTTTGATTCTTTGATCACCGTTGTCGGACAACAAAACGTATTCCAGGTAACCCAGGGTGAGTACTCCAAACACAATTGGTCAATTTGTGTTTGAACAAAAAGGAAGTGTACTAGTGACGCACATACTAATGAGTTTTCAGGCACACAGTTGTCATAACAAGCACTAAATCACAACCAAGCTAAGTCCTATAGGAACCTGACATGTGGACAGTTGACATCCAGGGACCAGATGGATGTTGGTGCAGGGTGAAGCCTAAAAATATCTGACTAGGGGGAGTGCAAATAAGCAACCTGGGACCCTCCAAGGACCCCCGATGGATCCTGGACAGAGTGAAAGATTAGCCAGGCTTTGGTGCAACACAAAAGCTTTCTAACCTTCAATCTTTATCACTCCGATCCTCACCAAGTAGCTGCCTGGGATGTTGTCAAGCAAATAGCTGAGAGCTGATATGTTGTTAATGATCATCAGGACATTAAATCTTTGGCAGACAGGAAATGACTGAGCAATATGAGAACAAGCAGTTGCAATATTAAATGCAAATGGTCGGACGCCATTTAGGGAATGTTTCCTGACTGATTCAAGTGCCTTTAGAAATACATTTGAATCCTTATATCTTAGATTGTGGAGGTGTTGTTAACGATGTTTAATTATCAAATCATAACGGTGCATAGGCTACATTTAAGCATACACTTTATACATTGCACAGAGCCAGGGTTGGAACGCAGAATGATGATTCAGTTTTAGGGAATAATCCCACGCTCGTTTCCTGGGTGAAAACCAGGAAAATGGATGTGGTCGGAACAAAATGGTGTCTAGTGGGCAGCAAGGGCTTGGCTGTTATTAAACCATTGAGTCAATTCTAATTTCCTGTTTACTGGTGCCTGTATTTTTAGACTCTTTGTTTTTCACACCGAAGCAGTGTCCAAATGTTTGATTTATGTTGGTGTCAGAGGACAGACAGCAGGACACTGAGGCACACACACACACTGAACAATCTTAAAAATGTCTTGTGACTGATAGCAAATCACCTGTTTGACCTTTGAGAAAGGCATTGCGACCAAAACTATCTCTACATGACCTTTACAAAGGAGATCAAGATAAGAGATCAACTCAAGTCACATCGAGGCTATACGAAACCCACTTCAGACAGCCAAATGCAGGACAGACTGTGTATCACTGCCCATCAACAGAATAATCGGACTATAATAACTTAAGCTTACTTAAATATCTTATAATGACTCCAGACATAAGTGACATAAGCAAAGTAATTCAGAGCATGCGAACAGTCTGTTTCACTTATTCACTTGGTCACAAAGTATCACATCATCTATTCACTTATCTGTGTCAGCTCCTTGAGCCAAATGTTGGTCTGCTGCACATCAGAGTAATACATGTAAGTGTTATTTGCTACAGGTTACATACTTTATGTTTCCACTAAGTTTTATTAAGATATGAAAAACACTTTACCATAGCTCACACATCCAGACAACAGGTGCTGGACAGGCTAACAAGTACAAAGGAAACATTTAATCTTCACTTTCAATTATGCTTAGAGGACCTTTAAATAAACCAACATCGTCTTTAAGATATAAAAGTTAATAAAGTACCCTATATCTTCTACTCTATTGCTATGTAATTCAAGTATGTATTAAGTTGATTAAACACATACATAATAATAATACATTACATTTATAAAGCGCTTTTCCTGGTGCTCAAAGCGCTTAGGGTTAGATATATATAATATAACATATAACTCAAGTCAGATCCACTCATGAGGGGCAGTGGTATCATTAATCTGTTCATTTAGGACCAGTTCCACCTGTTCTTCCTGCACTTGGCATGTTGCTTTCAGCCCGGATTATGTGGTTAACTCATGGATGTCTAGGGTTTAACTTCTTCGTATTTGTTTGATATTTAAGTTCATTCTTCATTTGTGTCACTACGATGAAAGTATGTCTTGCAATTGGTAAAATGTTGCTAACTCTGCCTGCCCTTTTTATGTGAACGAGCTCATAGCCAAACTGAGAAACCTGGGTTGATTTAGAGATTTGATAGCCAGCATCGTAGGACCGTTTAGCAGAATTGTGTTTCTTAGGGTTAGTCAAACCAGAACACAAAAAGATATTCAGGGTTGGTTGAACTCGTAGTACAGGCCTCAGAGTCCTAAGCTTTCAGCCCTGGCAAAGAACCTGTAGGTGATTCTGCTGCCAGGTCACTAAGCAGAACTATGCAGACGACTCCCTCCTCTATACCAGCCTGGACGTCCTTTCTGAGAGTCCAACTCGAGTGGGAATGAGGCCATGAGCTCTGTGTGTGTGCTGTACATACTCAAAGTGACCAACTTTAAAGAGGCCACATTTCAAAGAAGCCTGATTTTGCATTGAGAGCGATGCAAAGCGCCAAGTCATGCTCCGATCCAAGCCAAAACGATTCAACTCGGGCCAGGCAGACACATCAAATAAAGGCTCTAGTATGTTCTGGTTTTCAAGCTTAGAAGAGCTGGTGCCTTTGGACTGAACCAGAGAGAGAGGGAGGCTGAGAGAGAGTTAGACAATTACCTTCCTGCAAGGACAGGAGGGATTAGCTGAGTTAGCGTTCAACAGCTTCAAGGACTGGGAATTAGGCACCTGTTAGATGCCGAGCCTTGCAAGTATATTCTTCAGCCAGAGGCACAATCATGCCTTATAATAAATGAACAATAAGTCACTGTACCATCTACAATATGTCTCCTCTCTCCCAGCCTCAGCTCCGAAGGAATGGTGCTCTGAGTGTTTTGGAAACTAGAGAGACTGCAGCAGCATGGTGCAGGCAGCATGAAAACTGTTTTGACCTAAGGCAGCATGAAAACTTTTCTGATCTCAAACCTCTGCATTCCTGGTTCCAGCGAGAATACCTAACGACACGGTAATAGAGGCTGTCACACTGCATTGTGTTTTTTGTTTTCCCTCGAGCTCGACTGAAGTGTGCTGCCATTGCAGGTGCTCAAAGAAACTCTTATTTCCTTGCTTCTTCCCCTCCTCTCTGTGCTGAGTTCCTGGGGACCCCAGCCACCATGTTGGCATCAGTATGCGTGTACACAATGTGCCGGACTGGTCTCCTGGCAGCCTGACCCCTCAGTTTTATCTGCATCACAGGCTGACTTTAAAGAAATATATGACCAGCATGACTTTGGCCTGTAATTCTTCACTGAAAAAAAATAGAGAATGCTCCCAGTAAGATATGTTTATTACTGTTGTGTTCATGGGAGCATTGTCTGGTAGTGTGCAGACTTTTTACAGTTTTTTACTTTTTGTTCTGTCTATAACCTAGTATTTAACATTGTGTAAATGCTATTTTGCATTTCTACAGTGCATGTAAACACAGATTCTCTAGGAGCTGTACTTCCCTAAGTGTACTGCGAACACTGTGAACACTCTGAGTGAAGTGTGTGAATGTTGACTGGATAACATTGTCTCAAATCGTACACAACATCTATGCCTTCACTGGAAGTCAAACCAGCACGGTGTTAGCTAGCTAGCTACATTATGGTTCACAATAGAGTGAACAAAAAAGCTCTGGGATTTCTCCATTGGATTTCGGTTTATCGCAGGAAATACGCTTTGTTGGAAACACTTTTTAATGATACTTAACACGTTTTGATCGGCACATATTAACACCTCTTTGTGATTTATGAAGCGTAAATGCAATTGTAAGAAATAAAAAGCTACCACTAGCCGCTAGGTTATAAACAAACTAAATAACTAGGAAGACACAACCTTGAAGAAAACAGAATCATATAAGAACATCAGGTTTCATAGAGCCACACATTTCAAGTGCTACTCAACTGACTTTAGATAAGCCAGTCCTTTGTTAGTATATAAGTGCTCTGTTAGCAGTTCTTTGTTAGTAATTCTATCGCTCGAAGTGGAGTCGAAAGACTATTTAGACACTTTGCTGTTTTTATGATACATACAAGATTCAGACATTCATGAGTGGGATTCTTACTGATGTATTTATGTCGTAGAACAAAACGTGAAAATGTCTTCAGCTTATTTTAAACAGAGACCTTATTTCAGCAACCACCAACACACAACAACAAAAACATTGACTTTGAGACGAGGGAACCAGAAGTCTTTTCCAGGTTTTAGGACTCATTCCTGCACCACTCTACACCAACTACTGAGAGACAGCTAAACTACCCCAATGAAATAACGGTGGCTTATTTTCGAAACCAATATATTTGGTAAATATATTAAATAATGAATAGGGAGGCGTGTGGTGCAGTGGGTTGTGCGTTGGTGTTCGGATCAGGGGGTCACAGGTTCAAAGAGTCAGCATGTCGTCGTGTCCCTGAGACTCTTCACCCCAAAGTGCTCCTGTGTGTCCAGAGTATTGAGTATGTAAGTCGCTTTGGATAAAAGTATGGTTTCATTGTCTCGTGCTTTTACATTTGGTTTTTTGTCCTATCGGTTTTTTGTCTAAATGTATTTATGCTGCTTTTTATATATTTATTGAGGTACAACACTTTGGTCAACTCTGTTGTTTTTAAATATGCTATATCGGATATGGATTGGATTAAGAGTGTAACAGTATGAGCCGGCACTAAGATCAGACAGGCTGAGAGTGAGAGTGAGACAGGTTATATAAATCACCCCTATGGTGTTTGATGACTAGGGAGGCGTGTGGCGCAGTGGATAGAGCCTTGGTTCAAACCCCACTGCAGTCAGCATGTCATTGTGTCCCTGAGAGACTTCACCCCAAATTGCTCCTGTGGGGATTGCCCACAGTATTGAGTATGAAAGTTGCTTTGGATAAAAGCATCTAACATATAATGTAATGTGATGCCACACCCGTCCCCAAACAGATGCCACCAGACAGCACGATGACAGACACATGCCAAGGTGAGCGAGGCCAGTTAACCTCTTAAGCCCCACGGACCCGAGCTCGGGTCCGAAAATGCTATATATGTAGCAACAGTGCTATATCTGAAGTGTCATTCATGAAACTATTAATATTCCATACCCATCTGACCGGAGGAAACTTGGGTTACTGACGATACGAAAACAATTATTTTTTTCGAAAAAGAAGTCTCACAAGAAGCCTCTAAATGACCCCATGTCAAAAACGGGCAATTGCTATGTCTGCTCATAACTCACAAAAACAATCATTTATAATTCATCCTTTAACAATAATTTTTTTTTTTTTTATGGAATGAATACCTATAGTGATAATTAAATGTTGTACAATGATTTTTACAGTCTGGTACCTGAAAAAGGTTAAATGGCACTGATGGAACCAAATGTACCCAAATGTGCCCAAACCTTAGTCCGCTTGGACTTTTTTTTGCTAAATCTCTCTAAAAAGGTCAATTCTCACTTGTTTTGCCTCAATCTTGATACAGGGTACTTATTATATGTTATACTTTGGATTCCTAAAGCTTTTAGGCTACTAACCCATCATTCAAGGGTGGTTTTCACTATAAGTAATGGGTTTTATTTGGGCGGAAACAAAAATGTACACTTTTTGACTATGTTCCATCTGGATTTACTCTGACACTGAAACATCTTTATTGATTCTGACACTTCTACATCCAACTCACAGATGTGACCTTGCTTTGATAAAATAAATTATTCATATAACCCTTTTAGAAGTTAAGTTATAGTCCTTTGTTTTGGGCATGTCATTTTCGAGCCTGAAACCTGAAAAACAGGCTTGGGGCTTAAGAGGTTAAAGGTGGGGTAGGTAAGTTTGAGAAACCGGCTCGAGGTACACATTTTGTTATATTCCATGGAATTCTCTTAACATCCCGATAGCAATGAATATCTAAAGTGCTTTGACAAAAAATCCATTAAAAAATGTCATCTGTGGAAGCCGTGGTACTGTAAAAAGTATTTAGCCGCGCTAAACGGATTGGATTGCCGCCTTGTCTGTCAGCCTTCCATCTCGTGCACTCACAAATGTATCTCGTGCCCTCATTGGGCGTGCCGTCATTGGGCGTTCATTGCAGCAGTACTTCAATGACTCGCCAGCAACAGGCGACCACTTTCACCTGCTGACGTCATGTGCGCGTTCATGTGTGTTGGAGGAGGTGCTCTGTAAGGACGTCTGAAGGAAGGGGCGGATTCTTTTCGGCTGTGTACTTTCAAATTGTAGTGCACTTGAGCCGGTTTCTGAAACGTACCTACAGTACCCCACCTTTAAACCAGTTAACTGAAATGCTCCAGGGGGTCAACCCATAGTATGACTCTGCAAGCACGCCTGGAAACATCAGAAACATTACAATGACGCATTATACAAACTTAAATATAGCTCATGATGTCTATCCCAGGTAACTGGATCATGAGAATGGGACTGAAGTGGAGTTCACGTCGTGAACAAGGATCCTGTGATGCTGTATGAAAAAAAGTGCTTTACTGGGTGAGGAAACTGTGGTGATGTAATAACATCGGGATTTGGAGTCAAATATGAGGTGCTTTATAAATGGAACCCATTATTATTATTTTGAAGGATATGGCAGTGGTTGGCAGTCCTAGCAAACAAGGCTAATCTAATTGTAAATGAAAATCCTTTATTTGAAAATGTTTTAATTAGGGCCGGGACTCGATTAAAAAAATTAATCTAATTAATTAGAGGCTTTGTAATTAATTAATCGAAATTAATCGCATTTTTAATCGCATATACATATTTGACCTAAGAACAGTGAGAAGCAATTTTTTTTCACATGGATTTTAGTATACCATTAGGCGCATTCACACCGCAGTACTTTTCCCACAAAGGTTCATGAGAATTTAGTTCATGAGAACTCTTTGAACCTGGGGGTGGATTAGGCAAATGAAGCCGCTGACGTCACTTCTTCTTCTTCTGCTTTGGGTTTACTGGCAGGCCGCAAACCACTTCACGGCGTATACTGCCGCCCAAAGTCCCCGGCCGGAAGTCCCCGGAGTTGGGGACTGGCTTCAGTAGAAGCTGCTGGGAGTCCCAGCAGCTTCTACTGAAGCCTTCCGAGTAAATCGCCAGAACGCCGACACCTCCTCATCTCCACCGCTCCCATGTTTTATTTTGTGTTGCCATAAGTTAGTCTCTCTGCGTTTCTGCGCTGGGCTAATGTTAATAATGCTAATAATGCTAATGCAAGGATAATAAAATGGCGGCTTCACAAAACTTTTTGGGAGTTTTACGGGGGGGGGGTTTGCAATCCGCCCAGCCAATCAGAAATATAGCTCTTTTCTCACAAGAGAGCCGTACGAAAGTCCCTGCTCTCTAGCAGCTCTCTGCTCTCTAGCAGGGACTTTCGTGGGGGTAAAAAGGTTCTCATGAACTAATTTTAGTACCGGCTCTTTTTGGTGTGAACGCGATAAAAGAGGCTAACGTCCACGCTAGCTTCCACGCTAGCTGCTATATGTTTTTGCATTGAGGTGATACTTGAGGCTTGATGTGCTGCGGTGATATGCGAATTCCTTTTTGCATAATTTGCACACAACCGTGCTCTTATCGACGCTTCCATCCGTCCGTTTTTTAAAACAACATTTCCCACTGTTGTTCACTGTGGTTTGTTGTTGTCTGAAGTCATGAACGTTAGTTGGTGCTCCAGTATAATCGGTACGCCTGAAACTCATCCAGTGAGAAACGTTCCGCGGTGCAAAAATAAGTGCGATTAAAATGCGTTAATTTTTTTAACGCGTTAATTTTTGTGTAATTAATTAATCTTAATTAACGCGTTAAAGTCCCGGCCCTAGTTTTAATCAATAAATGAAATGATGTATTGTCTATGTACACTTTTTCATTGCTTTTGTCCTTATTACTCTCTTTTGTTGCCATAATATGTGAATATTATAGAATATGATTTTTTCATTTAACATTTGATATCTGTCTTTTTAGATATGCCAATTCATATATTCTATCTATCGTAGGTGTCAATTGGGCCGCATTTGTGTGCAATGTGACACATGTTTTATTTTGAGCACATGTCCTCAACACTTTGTATCACCTTATGAAGACGTGTTAAATTGAAAAGCATCAGTGATCCATGGATTAATAAATTTACAATCATCTTATATGCTTTTCAGACTGACAACCAATACCAAGGACTTACTTTATAAAGATGTTCCCCACTTCCACTTTCTCACAGTCACATATTGCCATTAGCATCACTAGCTCTTTAAGCTTGGACAATATTCTCCAGTTGGATGGACCAGTTTCTCTCTTCTGAATAAATGCCGCATTCTCACTGTGCGCCGTATAGTTACCAGTTATTAGTATCTCTAATCTGTGTGAATCTGTGCTGTCCTGTTTTTCATTCTCACCCTGTTGCTGTTTAACTACTGAATTTCCCCACAGGGATTACTAAAGGTGCATCTTATCTTAGAATAGGTCTAGATTTCCTCGCACTAGTAGCACACAGTATGTCGAGTAGCTTAATGCCTTAGAATGTCTTGTATATGTTTCTTTTGTTGTTATTATTATTATTTATTTTATTGTACTTCAATGTTGTTTTTTGTGGTTACGGTCTGGGTTTTTTGTGGTATTGTTGACCCTGGTAGAATGGTCTCTTCTACTCCCTTTATTATACATGTAAGGGTCTATGTATGTATGCTTTCTGTGTTTGACAATGTCACAAATAAATTATATATATATATAAATAAATAGAAGAATAGGTCTGGATCTCTCACCTGGACGAGGTCTAGCACCATCCCGGCTGCTACGGTCCCGAACCCGGCCAGCAGGAAGGGGAAGACCACCTGCAGGCCGATGGTGAAGGAGGTCTCTTTGAGGGGCGCCGGTGGTTCTGGGCTCTGGTCGGTGCTCGTTTCGTCGCTCTCGTTGCTCTGGCTGCCGTTCTCCAGCAGAGCGTCTTCCTCTCGCTGACCTTTGGCGTTCGCCCGGCAGTCCGTCGCCACTACGATCTCCGACCTCTCCACATCGTCCGCGGCGTCTCCGTTCGGGACCTCTGTGAGCTCGAGGTTGTTCCCGCTCCCCAGGCTCTCCTCCTCGGGGCCCTTTGAGGGGATCACTGGGGGGACCGAGCAGTTGGAGTTGACTAGGGCCGGGGTCAGGGGGCCGCCCTCCTTCGTCCCCTCAATGTCCCCGGAGGACATGTCGATGTCGGGGAGTTTGTCTTGTTCTTTCGACCAAAGTACCATGCGGAAGCCTTTTGAAAACACTGGGCTTGACAAGAAAAAAAGGTCAGCTTGCCTCGGCCTGTCAGTTCTTTGGGGGGGAGTCCAAATGGAATCGGCCACCTGATCTGGTCTCGAACCTGATCAGTCCAATTGATTTATCCCATTAAAGAGGCTTAAAGTGAGTTGGGGTCGCTACTAAAGACCAGGAGAAAACCTGCAGCAAGGCACATGCAGTCGTGCGCCTGCAGAGCCCGTGTTCCTGTCGGTGCTTCGGGAGCAGAACCAGTATGTTCTCCATTCACTGCAAGGTCCTCAGGGTGCACAGTCCAAAAAGAAGAAGAGAGCGTACTGGACTAAAACAGAAGAGGAAGGAAAACAATAGACGTGGGGGCTCGCAACAGAAATCCCCTGCAGTCACTCGTAAACAGTCCTTTTAGAGTTCAGTATAAGCTAAAGAAAGTGATTAAGGGTCTGAAGTGGCAATGATGGGTCCGGCTCGCCCACTGATCACCAGACTAGTGGGTGAATGTATCACCTTACACCACGTGGCTGCTGGTAGAGAGATATTTAAAGGTCTGCAGTATGAAGATTGAATTACCGTCTGCAGAGAAGCACCTCTCCTCGAGAGCGGACAGTCACCTGGGAAAAAAGAAACACAGTCATTAATTATTCAGTAAATGAATGTAAACATCTTCAGCCACATTCCAGATTTGCTAAGGAATATCAAAAGCTGTTTCCTGACTATTGATTAAAATAATTAAAAATACCATCATAAAACAACAACATACAGCCTTAATACAGGGTTTATAAAACTTCAACCTTAAAAAATACAAGTTAAGAGCAATTTGAATATCACAGAATAGAAAACCATGACCAATGTGCACACTGTATAACAAACAAATTAATGTAACAGGAATGTTATATAAATAGAAAAACCCAAAACTCACCAAAATCAAATACTTTGATAACAAATATTAAGACTTAATAGAGAAAGATGAACACTTCTGAAGTACCACATTCACTTGTTAACTACACTTGTTGTCTAATCCCTTGAAACAGACACTATTAATCCGAACATAAGGAGCCTCACTCTCAGCTGACGGACATCACAGCAGATGTGAGGAAAGACCAGCAGTCAATCGCTGTCAACGATAACACACCACTTCTGGTTCTTCAAAATAAAATAAAAAAGCAGCAGTGGAATAAGAGGTTTAGTCAATCAAACTGGTATTCTGACTTCTTCCTTTATGTTGTATTCTATGCATTTTTTACTTTATTTTATTTATTTATGATATGTGTTGACATAAGGAAAGTCAGATACTTCTTACTTTGTTTGTTAAAGGTGTCATTTTATCTTCAAATTTTACATGCGTCTTTCAAGTCTGTCATTAGTGTTACTCATTGCATAGCCCTAGGGGTGAACATTTGAATGTGAAAATGTATTGTATTGAAGAGTTAAACGATTTTGATATTGACTGAAGCCACATTTGGTCTGACACATGGCAGCCATTTTGTTAAAATGGTAGTGTTTTCTCCAAATTGTCACTGGTGTTACTCTTCTTCCTGGTAACACGTAACACCAGTGACATTCCTATACAAATAAGCTTTGTATAAAGTATAAAAATAATTTAAAAAATAAAAATACTTTAAGCTCTACTTGTTGTGGATTCATCAAGTTAAGAGTTAGTTATTGTTATTTAATAGGTTTTAGATGTTTTTAGAAGGAATATATTTCAGCAGATTTGTATCACCCAGATTCCACCTTTTCTGAAGAATTAAGTCTTTCAAAGACGGCGAAGTTGTGAAAGAAGCATTCCTGGAGGCTGCCGACGCGCTTTTGGGGGACAGTAAAAATAACAGTAGCATTTCAACAGGTTTTTGATATGATAAAAACTCAAGTTAGATACCGTTATTAATCAGCTGTAAGTTTTAGTTTGTTTGAACTTATTCATTATAATTATTGTTCACAATGGTATAAGAATGCAAACATTAAGATCTGTTCTGTTTAAATTGATTATAGTCTATTATCAATTCAGGTTAAGAAGCTAGTGTTGCTTGCATCCTATTTTAAAGGCATTTATTTTTATAATCTACTAAAATGCAACAAACAAAGGGTTTGATTCTATTAATGTTGTCTTTTTTATTGCACTTTGGCAGCAGATTCCTGTGGAGCTTCAGATCTGAGTTGTCTTATTAGTAAGCCTAATTTATACTTTTGTAGCAACACTATTTTATATAATGGCAAAGAAAGGGTTCAGAGTCTTTTCTTTTTTCCTGTGTCATATGTGGCAGCACTGTTCAATGTTTCTTGAAAACATTACCCACTGTAGTGACGTGTGAATAAACTCCAACTCTGTTTCAACAACACTGTTGTGTAACTTCAGTTAAATACTTGTATGTGTGTAGATTAGAAAGAGGTAATATAAAGGATCTACAGTATTTTATGAAGTATTAATCGTACAAAGGTCAGTTTTATACAAGTAGAAGTGTGTATTTACCTGGTAGTAAGCTGTCAGTAACTACGCCTCTCTATTTGGACTGGTAGATCTCGGCAGACTGGCAACTTTAAAAGTAGCTCTGGGTCTATTTTATTAGTCAAAGAAGGAGTCTCACATAGTGGTGCTAAATCTGACTCACATGTTTTTCCTCAATGGATAGACAGGTAACCACACAAACTCCCACATTTTACGTCAGCAATTAACGACAAAAAGCCTGCTTAGAGAATAATAGTCTGGTGATCTCTGGAGCTACATTACATGATATAATACCGTAAAGTAAATTATCTAATAACACACAACTTAAGCACACAACCGAATACACCCATACTCTTATTTTGAAGGCCCTGTTTCCCCTCGTTTTGCTGCTGTCTTGTTGCGACATCACAGTCTTTGGCTTTGAAACAATCCTGTTTAGTAGTCAGGACCTACACCACCCGAACCCAACATGGCAAAGGCGTAAATTAGTGCTCCCCTGATCAGCAATGAATAGCCGAGCCTCCTATTCTCTTCCACTGCTCATTTAACAGGGGGGGGTAGGGGGGCGATCTGCTGCAAAACCGAGTGTAAAACTCATTAAAAATGAATCTACCATTTCCCATTCTTCATCCCCACTACATAAACGCGTAAATAATTTCACAAGCTGCGATTTGGAGCTCTCCAAAATTGCACATTCCTTTGGATAAAGCTGTGAGGACCTGCAGCTGAAATGTCCAGCAGGTGGTCTCGGTATTATAAAAAGTTGCTTACCTTTCAGTGCAGTGATGATCAGATACTCGCAGTGTGTGCATGCATCCTCCAGCTTGTGGTTATGCGCTCTGGCTGAGGCGTGGACGCCGGTGCACACGCCTTATGTACCGCACAGCTGGTTAATGCGGGTTAATGGTTGAACCCTCCCTCCGTACATCCCTCCTTCCAGTGTGGCCCAGTCTTCACCCGTCACTTTGCACCCCGTCCTATGGCCCCCACCGCCCGGCTGCTTGGATGAGCATCCATAATACATCCAAAATACATTCAAAATACACCCGTCCGCTGCGGGGGGCCAGGAAGCTACAAGGCGGGACACGCTCTGAGACATGGGCGGTTCTCGGGGGGGGGGGGGGGGAACAGGGGACAAGGCCCGTTTTATACTATGCTTGGACCCCCTGTGGCCCCTCTCAAAAATTACTTGGAGTTGGAAGAAGTACTGAGATCTTGTACTTGAGTAAAAGTAGAAGTACTCAGATCTTGTTCTTGAGTAAAAGTAGAAGTACTCAGATCTTGTACTTGAGTAAAAGTAGAAGTGCTTAGATCTTGTACTTGAGTAAAGTAGAAGTGCTCAGATCCTGTACTTGAGTAAAAGTAGAAGTACTAAGATATTGTACTTGAGTAAAAGTAGAAGTGCTCAGATCTTGAACTTGAGTAAAAGTAGAAGTACTAAGATATTGTACTTGAGTAAAAGTAGAAGTATTGAGATATTGTACTTCAAATCAAGTTTTATTTATATAGCACATTTTTAAAACGATTTTTGGTCGAGCCAAAGTGCTGTACATATAATAAAAATACTTTACAAGACACTTTTACAACAAATACAACAGCACAGTTTGTACAGAATATCAGTATGAGAAAACGAAACCCTCTGTCCTTACCCTCACATCGTACAAGGAAAAACTTGAGTGCAGCTAGTTTGAATGACTTTGTATACTGCAGGGTAGCTTGTGAATTTACTCCACGGGTAACTAAAGTCTGATTTAAGACTTAATTATATTTCACATCATTCATCCAGATCTCTAATTTAATTGAAGGTATTAAATACATGTAAAGTATAAGTACCTCAAAATTGTGCTTAAGTGCAGCACTTGAGTAACCACCATTATTTTTTTTCTGTAATGTAATAAATTGAAACTAAGTTATTGAAAAAATTCTGTTACTAAAATAAACACTAAAAAATATTAAGAAATAAAATAAAAACAAGGTTTGGCTGCATAAATAATGTTTGTATACCCCAAACTGCATTTATGTTAATAGTAAAGTAAGTTACTAGAATACAATTGTAACTAAGTCATTGATGCAAAACTGTAATTAAAACAAAACCCAATTATGGTATTTAAGGTTTTTTTGTGCACTACTGAACTGAAAAAGTGCCCTTGTCCCCCTTGTCCTGCATTCAATTGGTCTTGAACCCTTCACTCCCCCCCAACCCCACTGAGTGGAAAGTTGTGCCCATGCGATGCCTGTTTCCTCCACAAGTCTTACTAATTTACTACCAGATAGAAGTTTACATTTAACAATAGGCCTGCCTGAATGAATGGGCACTCACGCAAACTAACTGAGTGGGAAGACTTTTGTCAATGATCCATCGAGACGGAAAATTAATACACGCAAGTCTTACATAAGAAATGGCAGCAAAGTGACCCGAAACCACACCAGATGAACTCCCCAGACTGATTTTGATCTACAAATGTTATATAATTCATAGACAGAGAAAGAGAGAAGCCCACTTGAATAAAAACACTTTATTCTAAAAAATACTCTTTTTAAAAAAAAATGATTATCCCTTACAGTTACTTCACATAAAAAATTGAAAATAAGAGAAATATCAAACAACAATATAATGGCTATGTGTTTTTCTTCTCTCCCACCAAGTCCTATGATCTCAACACCGTAAAAAAAAATCCAAGAGACTCATAGAGACCAACTTACCGGACTACAATCCTCTTGTATGGTATTTTATTTCTATTTTCTAGAGTATGTGTCAGGCTTGGAATTTCGTCATTTTAGGGGCAAGGCCATTTGGCCTTTGGTGTCACACATTTTTTCAGGGCGCAAAGGCCACATGCCAGGGCACAAAGGCCATTGAGGGAAACATTTGGATTTGGAGCTTACAAATAAATAACTTCACTTTTTTATAAGAAAAACACACGAATGACATGGAAAACAAATCACTTTTTTAATATCAATAATGTCAAACATGATATCATCATATAGGCCTATGCCTCCTTAGTATTACCGTATATAAAATAAAATACTTTACTTTGAATAATTAGTGTTTGGTATGTTTTCCATATACTACTTCTCCCATTCACAAATCCAAAATCAAATCAAAAATTCTATTAATATGTAACAAATATATTCCATTTCAGAGCAGAAGAAACAGCCTTCAAGGGTCAAACTCTGCACATACATCATTCAGCAGTGCACAGTGAAGTGTGTGTGCGCGCGCATGTGTGTGTGTGTGTGTACGAGAGTCTCTTTAATCAACTCCTCACAGCTCTGGTCAGAAACTGGACAAAAGTTAAACATGTACAAACCACAGACTGTCATGGCGAATACAATTGCTGCTTTAATTCTGTCTTTAGGACGTTGTTGTGAGTGTGGACGGAGCAGCTACAGGTTAGTTTAGCCTGATTGATCCATTCAGTAAACACGCATTTTAAAAGGTTTTTCGCTTGCCGTCTTATCTGCAGACTTGTCAAAACATTCATTCATGTTTTTTTACTAACCGGTATCAGTATTTAGTTACTTCGGCATCATTTTGAAACGTGTATTACAATTAAATCACGGTAAAATATGTTCATTTTGTCGTAGTTGGTTTCCACCATAGTATTTACATGGATATAAGCCCCGCCCCCTCTCCAGCGCGTCCTGTTTGAATGACAGGGGTAAACACAGCTGACAGCCGCGGTGAAACTCCAGCGGTTAGAGCGATGAGAATATTCGCATCACGTCCGTTGTGAACGCAGCATAATGCAGTTCAGAAAACACTGTTTTGTCGCTTTTAAAGCAACTTCGAGATTTTAACAGTATCAGGGGCACACAGGCCATGGTGGCCGTAGGACGTACAATTATTTGTGGGGCATAACGGCCAGACCGAGGGGCTACGACGGCCATGGCCGTCATGGCCGCCGTGAAAATCCTACCCTGGTATGTGTGTGTGTGTGTTTGTGTATGTGTTTGTATATGTGTGTGTGTGTGTGTGTGTTTGTATATATATGTGTGTGTGTGTGTGTGTGTGTGTGTGTGTGTGTGTGTGTGTGTGTGTTATCTAACAGTCTATAGCACCGTGCCTCAGCCTCCTGACACTGTTCCCGAGGACCTACAGCTTTGTTGTGCCGTATGTTGTTGCTATCGAACACTTTGTGCTCAGCATAATCTCACAGTGATTGAAGGTTTAAAGCTCCCATGTCATGCTTTTCTGGTTAGTACCCGTCCCCTTGTGTGTTATGAAGGTTTGTATGCATGTAAACGGTCTGCAGAGTCAAAAACCCTCAAAGTACACCCTCTTTTTCCATTTGTTTCTTCCGGGAGCCAAATGGACCAATCCGTGGAGCTCCTCACACACCAGGATCCCTTGGCGTCACTATCAAACGCAGTGGGGGGACCTTTAGCGTACATTTTCAACTAACAGGGACCCCTGGTTGGTAATAGACGAGTTGGGATCCCGGAGAAATGCTCTCCGCAGACCCATTCTCACAGCGTTATAAACCTTTTTCTTACTCAATAGGCTAGTTGCACGGGATGACGTATTTGCATTTCCGGTTCATTGAGTGTGTGGTTGTAAACTTCCGGTCTACGGTAGAGCGGTAGAGGGAAGAGCGATAGATAGCGTATAGATAGCGTATAGCTAGCAATAGATAGCGAGAGAGAGATAGCGAGATAGATAATGAGAGAGATAGCGAGAGAGATAGCGTATAGATATTATATAGGCACTATTTTACACTCCAAGACCTACCGAAGGTTAACATCAGTGATGTACATCGGCTGGTACAAGCGGCAGGCTCAGCCCAGAGGAGCAAAAGAGGAAAGGGGTTCAAGATGTAGCTACATATCCAGCTACATTGACAATTATGAAGGTAAGTGACAAACAAAGCTGTAGTTACTGGCTAACTTTCACAAATTGACAGTCTTGATACAGTGTAAAGCGTTTTAATGATGTACTATTACGTTTTTTTGGATAACATGAATGATATCCAATTCCCCACAGTTTCAAACAAAGATCTACCTTCAGGGAGAGTGAGCATCAGGGCTAGCTGTTACAGGTCCATGAGAAAGCATGAAAAGCCTCACGATCTCAGAGTAGGGAGAAAAATAAAAAGTGTTCATCGGTTCAAAGCCTCAATCAGGTTCATGTTCTGGGGTTTTGATGTAGCTAGAGTAGGTAACCTGTGATTTAGGATTCAAATAAGCCCAGCTAGCTGATGTTTTGCAACAGATTACATAGTGACAATACATTTGCTCACATCAACTGGTAGCTAGCTATGTGTGTGTAGCATGAAGGGGCTACAGATTTATTTTCGTTTTGTAACCCTCTCGTGTAAAATGATAAATACATTAGCTAAACCCAATCTTAGCTTTCATCAAAGATTCTTAATGAGAGGTTGAAAACCATCTCTGCTTTCATGGAAAGCCCAGAAACTGGTTGTGATGGCTGCTGTTCTTTACTGAATGGTTAGTATAATCCATGTAGGGTCCAGTTATTTGTATTGGCCAGTGTTTGGTAAGTTCTGGTTTTGTACCCTACATCTATGTTAAGCTGTTCAACGTTCTACTAACAGTATTTTATGTAGTTATAATATAAGATAATACATTGAGAGAGCTGAGACAGGCTATACAAGTGTATCTGTTTGAATGTCCTTAAATTACAGTATTCCATACAGCAGACCTACTGTGTATGTGATGTAACTGATAACCTGACATGGTTTAGCCTTTTCCAGTGGTGTAGTGGGCGTTGGACGCGGGGGTACGCCGTAGTGAAGTGAAGCTGCTACTAGCACATCATCACGAGCCGCCTAAAGACGTGGATAATGCTAGCACTAACGTTAACGTTAGCTGCGCTAGCAACGTTCCCCAGGCTAGCTCAAGCTCACCTTTCCCAGAGGTGTGGACGGAGGAGATGTGGCAGAGGAAACAAGAGGCATTCTTTCACACACAGTGACGTCACGAGCTACCCACAATGCAACGCGCGCCATATATATATATATATATATATATATATATATATATATATATATATATATACGCCATTTTCCTGGAGGTGCAAATATCCTGGAGGTGCAAATATAAACAGCTAGCTAACGTAGCCAGGCAGAGCGCACTAGGTTTTTTTTTCTGAATTAACGACCGAAGAAATCGCTGCATGTCTTCGGATTACATCTCTGGACTTGAGGGGTGTGCTCTAGGTCGTTACCAGCGTAAACTAGAGCTGTGTGGGTTGTCGGATTGCCCTTACAGACTGCGTCGATTTTGGCTGCATCTACATCTATCTTCTGGAAACACCAGGTGAATACCCCACTTGTCACAATAATATTATCATGCCATTGCATATATGTGGTATTTTAGAGTTGACTAGATATTGATTAAGGCAATAGACTATGATATTCAGTACAGGAAGCTTAGCAACACCTAGACGCTGTACGGCTAAACCCTCGGCCTGCTTGCACCTCGCGTAAAATGGCGGATACCGGAAGTACGGTGTCGCCCTCGGCCCAATACCCGTATGTGTGTGTGAAAGAATACCTGTGGATAGACTGCAAAGCTGGGAAACTGGGCTGCAAAGTTTGTTCATCCATTTCGGATTTATCAGTCTTCAAAACGCAAGGTGTGTGTGTGTGTGCGTGCGTGTGTGTGTGTGTGTGAAAAGCAGCGCTGTCTGCTTATTTGCAATGTAGGCTAGGCCTAATCAGAATAATATCAAGTCCAGATTCAATGTTGTTTGCATAAGTAGGCTATATTTTTCATTTCGTTTATTTAATAAGTTAATTTTAGGACAACTTTGGGAATTGTGTTTGTTTGTTATGAGTTTTAAATAGATTGAGAGAGAGAGAGGTCTGCTTAGTTGCAATACTGTAGTTTATGCAATTTAGGCCTATAAATTGTTTATGTAATTTATGTGCCAGTGTGTCCATGGTTTTGAGTCTGTGTGTGTGTTGAGCGCAGCGCCGTCTGCTTTTTGCAGTACAGTAACTAAAGTAGGACTAAGCATACCGGTAGTTTCTGTGGACCTGTCTGCCCGTTTTGTGAGTGCACTGCGCGCATGCGCACTTGTGTGGCATTGTTTGGGATTACCTAATTAAAATAGCGTCCCCCCAGTAAAAAAATCCCCACTACACCACTGGCCTTTTCCCACACCTACTACTTGCCTGATCAGCCTGCTCTCAGCTTTCTCATTTGTCTGTGTTGTAATGAAGCAGTGTCCTAAATGTAAGATGACTGACATTTTGTTTTAATGTGTAGATTGTCTTTAAGAACTGCTCACCTGTGGAGATTGCAGTGGCAAAGTGTTCCTGTGTAGCTGGAACAGCACTCTGCAACCACAATGTTGCACTGCTGTTCCAGACCGCACACTACTCCACACTCAACCTGGCTGCTGTACCCCCTGCCCTCAGCTGCACTGAAACAGAGCAGCGATGGCACAAGCCAAGAACCATGGTAAGTACAGTATGTGTTCACAACCAATCCACGGTTTAATGAGTATTTCCTTTGTGCCAAGAGCTGATTGAGTATGTTGCATCAACGACCTTTTCAATTAATTTGACAATTCTTTTGTGTAATTAATAGGGTGTGAAACCAGGCAGAGTGAGTGACATGGTGTTCATTTCCACTAAGCCAAAGCAGTTTACAGTTGCTGACGGTGTAAGGTAATATCTATTGTCCTAAGTAATTGTATGTAGCCTGCTACAACTTTGTGATTGTTGTCTGAGTGTAAAATTGTTCTGAAAGTCCTAATTATCATATAAACATGTTCAAATGAGTACACGTTACAAGGCCGTGCGGGGGAGCTGCCAGACCCAGATGTCCTCAAAGTCAGCGAGGCATACAAGGACTTCTCAGCAGACATCGCACCACGGAAAAAAAACGAATGGCTCACTACTCAACTTACTCAATAGTTATCCATTAACAAAAGTTGAGGATGCTACAGTAACTAACTTATCTTGCATTGATATAACACTCTTTCAGAGGAAATGTTGGAAATGCACACATCATATATATTTTTTGCATCTACTTTCTGGATGTTGTACATCTGTTATATAAACTAGCATTACTTAAATATGCAGAGACTAATTGAAATGTTTAAATATGTATTTTTCCCCCCGATATAACATCAACCTATGTTTTGTAAACGTTTATTAAATTAATCTGTAAAATGTTATCATATTGTGGATTTATTAAATTATGTATTTTCCTTTGTTATTTATGTGTGCGTTTGTTTTGAGGATATAATTCATTAGTACCTAAACATAGTATGGTATATCTGCTTTTTGTAATGACCACAATGAAATACACAATTGGTTTGGGAGCAAGAAATCTTTTAATCGTTGTTGCCAGGCTTGCCGAAATGAATGGAAACTTATCTTCCGATTATAACGGGATGAATTTGTACAAAGGGGCACACAGCAATGTAGTGCCGACTTTCAGACCCGCTGGAAGGCCAATCACTTTTATTTACCCCGAAATCCGCTCATTCTTGCTCTTGGTGTGTCATAACAAACTGTCAAACTGTCAAAACTCTGTACTCAAACCGGAAGTACTCGGCCTCAAACCCACCCGCCGGAAGTTGATAGACGCCATCTTGTGCACAGAGCCTATATCAAGCCACACTTATTGTTTTTACTTCGGCTGTGAGTGTTTGTGTGTGCTCAGGATGAGTTTCGCGCTGTCCCGCTGTATCGCCGACCTGGAAACCACACCAGTAAGCCAGCTCACTGAGCAGCGAGCCTCGCAACGTCCCGACCAATCGGAGCACACTGGGCTCACAGGGAGGGAGGGGGGGGCCGGAGCTCCAACAAGCCGTTTAGGACAGAGAGTGAATACACATACTATACAGAGATGCTGTATGAGAAACCAATGTGAGTTTGGAAAATTGCACAATTTAAATCTATTTTAGTAGACCTCAACAATGGAATTATGATCAGTAGAAATTGCCGTGACATGGGACCTTTAAAATACATTCAGCAATGTAAAAAGTGAAATATTTGCCTCTCAAAAGTAATGGAGTAGAAATACACTCAAGTAAAGTACCTCACATTTGTACAGTACAGTATTTGAGTCCAGTAAATGTACTCCATGTTGATATTGTAGAGCTTATTTTTTTTAAACTGTAACCCTCACATCTTGGATTAATACGTGAGATTATGCTCTGTGATAAATCATTAACTTTTACAGTTACAAAGCTGGATTCAAGCCCTTTATTGATTCATTGTGTATGCATCACTTGATTATTTATTATTGTTCTGATCTCCAAAAGTCCGAAAGAAACTGAGTGTGAATTTCCCATTGTTGAATCTTCTCTAGCTGTTTTAGCGGCTTTTCCAGAGAAGTAGGTTTACTCGTGGCTATCTGAAAAAAGCTTTAAGTGCCCCCTCTAAAACCTTTTAAAGATTTGAGGGTTTCTTTTCTCGGTTTAACTCATCAAAGATTTCCAGAGAGCTGCTTCCTGGAACTGATCTACATATATATGGTTAACACAACAGGAAGTAAACTCACCACAGGGCGAACACGATGAGTATCTTAAAGGAACATTTATGTGACCTTAAAGATGGCATTTTTTACATACATGCACCATAAAGAAATATAATGATTAAAATGTTGTTATGTAATGTCCATTCATTTCCATTTAATTTAAAATCATGTAAAAGCAATCTATCACGGTCGAGGAGTTTAATTTTGAACGTGATCCATAAGGTTTGTGTTCCATAATGACTTTCTTTACTTTATAAAAGCCCTTAAATTAATAAGAAAGTACTTTAATAATAATTTACATTAAAATGCCTCGCCCTTTATCTATTTCATATTTTAATGTTTTTTGATATGTTCATTCCTGTCTTTTGTATGCACATGTTCCTATTTCTTATTTTTGTGAAATCTGAAAGACACATTGTTTTATACATGCACATTTTTCTGCACAAAAAACTGCGGACGATTTTGCAAAGGGATCAACAGCATTGACCCTGAATTGGACCAGGGGCCGTAAAGTGGAAGGGGCCCAGCTAGCGGGGAACGTTCTCACAACTTTGGCTAATATTACCTACAGGTTCTAATAATGTTTTAAAGAAACGTTTTAATCTGATGTTCAAAGAACCTTTTTAGGATGTTTATTATTTCAAATAATGTTACTGTAAGGAAATATTTCTGTCTTACTCCTAAGTGTCAAAGAATAATTCTTCCTTACTCCTAAAATATTTAACCTTATTCTGTGTGTTGACATTTACGACCATCCCTGCCTCTAATCTCCCGTAAGGAATGTGTTAATGCAGTCGTATGTTGATACTAGGTTTTATGGCCTGACCTGGTGGGCACAGGGGGGGTTTTACGACTGTGAGAACGCTGGCTTTCTAAGCTCCACAGATGTGAGAGACATCTCCTGTGTCTGCAGATGTATACGCCCATCCCCAATATGTGGATTTGACTCTGTAAACGAGTTAAAAGGTCTACCAAGATGCGAGGCTGGTCAGAATTGACATGACAACCCACCCGTGCAGTCAGAACCTTTTGCTGCTGTGACTTGTGATATGAATTCTCCGGCCGTTGACTTGTAATAAACATCATTGTTTGACATTGAAGCTCCAACTCTCCTCGTGTCTCTCTGAGTCCTGACTCTCCATTGCTGCAGAAGTTTCCCTTACAGTTCCTATAAGGTTTAAGGTTAACTAAGACATAACGTTTTAACGGCAACATTCACAGGATGTTTTCAGGATGTTATTGAGGCCTGAGATGACAGAAAGTTTTTTTATAAAACGTTCCTTTAATGTGATATGTTAACAAAGGTGGAACGTTTTCCTTGCAACATTCTAAGGATGTGTTTTGGACGTTGTTGGGTAACACATTAAAGATGTTCTTTATAAAACGTTCCCTCAATGCTAAATGATAACAAATGAAGAACGTTCTCCAAGCAACATTCAGAAAATGTTTTCAGGATGTTATTGAGGACTGAGATGACAGAAAGTTTTTTATAAAATGTTCCTTTAATGTGATATGTTAACAAAGGTGGAACGTTTTGCCTGCAACATTCTGAGGATGTTTTTTGGACGTTTTTGGGTAACACATTATGTTCTTTTATAAAACGTTCACTCAATGTTACACGATAACAAAAGAACATTTTGAAAGAGTGTTTTCAGGAGGTTATTCTTTTTTTATAAACCGTTCCTGTGATGGCAAATATTAACACGGCCATGGTCACATTTATTTCTAGAGCGCTTTAAAAACAAACTTGTTGCATTTGTTCGAAAAGGATGTTTTAAAAAATCTGATGTCACCATATTTTCCTTTTGAAAAAAACAAACAAGCACGTAATTCAGATATTGCATGTTCCCAGTTAGACATTTTTGGTTCTCAAAACATTCTGAGAATGTTACCATTCATTGTTCTATGAATGTTTTCAGCGGGACGTTTTATTTTGGTAACCATATAACCCCTCCTGTACCCCTAGTTAGGAGGGAACGTAACAATGGTCAAAATAGTCATAGATTAAACCAACACTGTTATTTTTTAAAGATTGCTTTCATATTTACATGATGTGGTTACACTTTGTATGGATTGGCACTATTTCCAAGTTTCGTTATTTAACGATAATTTGAGGGGAAAGTGTGGTAGCACAAGCAGGCTATGTTGATGTCACGTCCGTAGTATAGTTGCGCTGCGCTGTCATGTTCTTCTATGGGACAGACAGACAGCAGCGATTGCGTTATTGAATGGTAAATATATATTTAAAAAAACACACACCCAAGTACTTTTTCAGCTATAATTGCATTATTGCATACTTTTTATTGACAGTTTTGTATTTGGAGAGGCAGGGTGACAACGGAAAGCTTGGTAGCCTAATACTTAGATACGTTTTTGGAGGGAAACGCTTGTGTTCATGTTAGCATGGGTAGCATGATCATGTTAAGACTATGAATATCATTTTACCACAACAGTGGATGAACAATTGATATATGTGTTTGAACAAGAACAGGAAGAACAAAGTAAAAGGGACGAACACATGTGTGAACAAGTATTAAGAACAGTGTATGGAAAAGTGATGTGTGTTAGAACAAAACAAAGTAAAATGAATGAGAAGGAGAACAAAGAGGGTTAGGGTTAAACAGAAAAAGATTAATTCAGCCAAAAAACACAATTTGATTAATCTAAAGTGTAAAACAATCTTCCACACAGACCAAATGAGTGCCCTTGGACAACAAAACATGGTGGGGCAAAGAAACGATAAATTAAATTGAGACAGAGTGGGAGACTAAAAATGATTACTATGATAAATATTCAAACTATTTATCCAGCGACGAGACAATAAAGCAATTCATATTAGGTTCTGTTGTGGCACTACAGGATATAAAACCTTCCAAGCCATGACCTCTGCCTGAAATCAGGACCACTCAGAGGAGAATGCAGCACATCAAACTGGAGTCAGGAGTGTGAATAACACATTTTGGCCAAAACAAATTGTTGCTTACCAACAAACAAAAAAGCAATACTATTTACAAAAAAGCAATACAGAACTCTAGGGCATCCTAACCATTTTGAAAAAAACAAAAAGGTTCCTTTGTGAAAGGGACATCCTCTTCATCTGTTTCCTGGGCCCTAAAAAGCAGAGCAAGAATAGGAACAGTGGTGAATAAGGGGAGAGAATACAGTTGGGAGCAGACTGAACGGAGGACATAGCAATATTCATGTTAAAATGTTTGCACAACAAATATTATGGCACTTTCGTTTATATTGCATCTTAAGAGATCAGTTGTCATACCATGGTTGGATGTGCAGCATTTGAATGCTCTAATCTAATCCAGGGGTTCCCAACCTTTATTGTGCCAAGGACCGGCAGATACATTAAAAAAAAAATCACAATACAGAAAAACGGAAAACCAAAAAACCGACGTTATTCAGTTTTTAAACCAAAACGGGAAAATAGATAAATCAACGTTTTGGTTTTGTTTGTATGATTTACGGATAATCCAGTGATGGGAAAACGAGGAGAAGGCGTATTATGAAGGAGGTGTGTGTGTGTGTGTGTGTGTGTGTGTGTGTGTGTGGTGTGTGTGTGTGTGTGTGTGTGTGTGTGTGTGTTGTGTGTGTGTGTGTGTGTGTGTGTGTGTGTGTGTGTGTGTGTGTGTGTGTGTGTGTGTGTGTGTGTGTGTGTGTGTGTGTGTGTGTGTGTGTGTGGTGTGTGTGTGTGTGTGTGTGTGTGTGTGTGTGTGTGTGTGTGTGTGTGTGTGTGACACTGGCATTTGTTTTCAGAAGATATTATGATAGTGACGTTCGTTCCGGTGCACGTCCGACAGCATTTAGCACTACATCGAGATTAAGATTAAACTAATTTATTTTGGGAACACCCGCATATAGGCTACCTATGGAGTTAGCCAGATGTGTGTAAATTACTGTTCATGGTCATTTGAAAACAAATGCCGGTGTCGGACAGACACAAACACACAGAGCAGAGCAGAGCCACACACACACACACACACACACACACACAATGCGCCTTGGTGACCGGACATCTCCTTCATAAAACTAATAAAAGCGGGAGTAATCGGGCAGTTCGATGTGTGTGTAGAGGTGTGTGTAGAGGTGTGTGTGGTTAACACGTAGCAGCCTGCAGTCACTCGCTGTTCTGATGAAGGTAAACACAGCGAAGGCGGTGCGTAAAAAGGCACAGCTCTCGGCGCGCTGGTTCTGCACTTCTCAGAAGCGGAGTATACGTCCCGCTGCCTCCTGATGCTGCCTGCAGCCATTTCATGAAGGGAAGGAGGTGTTCTATAAAACAGCTGCGGGCAGCAGATACTGTGAGAGTCCCGGACATGAATTCATAGATCAAGGCAGACTGGTTTACTCTCCTGTTTTGCCAATCCGGTGCTTAAACAAAGGCAAGGCAAGTTTATTTATATAGCACTTTTCAACACAAGGCAATTCAAAGTGCTTTATAAAAAAATGAAAGACATTAAGAAAATGCCATTTAAAATGAGTCATTAAAAAGAAAAGCTAATAAAATAAACAAATAGCTCTACACCCCTGGCCGACATGTCCTTAAAATGAAGTCCGAGTTTGAAATATATCTCAAATAATGTATGCACTGCATTTCCCCACATAAACATAACAGTCTGCAATCAAACGGTTGTCTCCTGTGCGCTCCTCTTCCTACTTGGCGCTCCGGTAACTTTCTCGTGCGCACAAGAGGCTGAGACCTTATCTAAGCCGCCGAATCCCTCAGAACATCATAAAAGCCATTTTCAACGGTTATCTGGTGAAAGATTAACTAGGCTACTGGATGAAATAATATGACTGGTATAGGTGCGAACATTAAACACTTTTTGAAAAGAATATTATGATAAAATATTTGTATATATTTATAATTCTGCAAATATTACGATAAACTCACAGCTATTTCGCGGCCCGGCAGTAACACCGGGGGTTGGGAACCCCTGCTCTAATCGATCCGAGAAGGGGTTCCGGATGTATGGCTTCCCTAAGGACGTAGAGCGAAGGAAGAGATGGATGGCAATGGTCAACAGACAAAACCTGTGTCTGACAGAGGACAACAACAGCAGAAAACTCTGTCATGTAAGTAATGTTCACAGAGGTGACATGACTTGTTAACATTTTAAAGGGCATCATATTTCCAAGTGTAGAGAATTATGACTCTTCAATGACATTTGAAGTGTGTAGTGGAAACTGATCAAACCTACCTACCTACAGGTACACTTTGAAGACGACCAATATATTGGCAACAAATCAGGAGAAAATTTGAGGTTGAGGCCAGATGCTGTTCCAACAGTATTTATACATCGGCCTAAGCCGAAAAGGAGGAAATCCACGTCAAGGAATATGCCTCCAGCTGTTAATGTCAGGAATGATAACCACACCTATTATGGCACATCAAACATTGGTATGATATATGAAGCTAACAATGTTTTCCATGTTATATAATTCAAGGATAGACTACACTCCTAATGCAACCTTCAGATTATACAGCTTCAAAACTACCAGGGTTCAGGGATTCTCTGAAGACTCATATACCACATGTAGATAATCTACAGATTTCTTCATACTTTAACATTGCCAATAGACGAACTTACATGAATGTCACTATAGGAGTGTAGTGTACCCTTAAATGACAATAGGTGCACATGTAAAGGCAGCATACACATATAACAGCAAGATTGCCTTGTTATTGTTACAGAGATTCAGGGAGATATTGAGGTGGAGTTCCAAGGGAATGAAAGGGACATAACAGAGAGAGTGAGACAGATGTCAGCAGACTGCCAGGGGCCAGTATATCAGGGGCCGACAATCAAGAGGCCACCTTACCAGAGATCAGTGTGCCAGGAGCCAGTCAGTCAGGGGTCAGCTATGAAGAGGCCAGTTTGCCAGGGTCAGGTGCTCCAGGGACCAGACTGCCAAGGGCCAGTTGTGACGGGCTCACGTGGAGGATCTAATGAGGCAACTGAGAAGGGAGAGATTACTAAGAAAGAGAGCAGAGAGGGCTCTGGTAAACCAGAAAAGGATTAATTCGGCATAAAAAAAAAACACAATTTGATTAATCTAAAGTTTAAAAAAAAATCTTCAACACAGACCAAATTAGAGCACTTGGGCAATCAAAAAAAGGTGGGATACGGTGGGGGAAATAAACCGTGAAAAAAGCAATACAACTAAGGTTCTGTTGTGGCACTACAGGATATAAAACCCTCCAAGCCATGCCTCTGCCTGACATCAGGATCATTCAGAAGAGGATGCAGCACGTCAAACTGGAGCCAGGAGTGTTGGGGAAGGTGTTTGATATGCTGAGGCTGAAGGCAGATGGCATGAGTGAGATGGAGAAGAAATGTGTGCTCACCTTGGATGAGATGTCCATCACCCCTAGCGTGGAGCTGCATCTGGGAACAGGGAGGCCGATAAAAACCAAAATAACAACAAAAAAACATAATCAATCTAAATCCTGCTTGTTAGTTACCCAGCATAATTGATATATAAGCTGCTAGCGATTAATTACTGAAATCTTACCTTCAAAGCTGACGAAGTCGCGCTAGCTAACTAGCAGGCAATGCTAGCAAAATTGGTTGTAACAACCAAGATAAAATATAGATAATTACGCTGTGCATATACAAATGAAGACCAGTATAAGCATCATAAAGGGCCTCTGATACAATATAGACAGTTGACAATTCAAAAGAGTTCGATATTTCAGCAACTTACCTCTGGAACTAATCGACGCGCCGTAATGTAAGTGAATGAGGTCCAACGCCCAAATGACAATATTTCGAACTATTTCGATGTCCATACCCCGGAAGTAGGCGCCGCCATTTTTTACAACGGAGGTCTATGGGAGTGTCGTAACTCTTAGTATCTCTAAGGCTCTGGCACAGCGTAATTATCTTAGTATCTCTAAGGCTCTGCACATACCAACACATTAACAAATAAGGAGTGAGAGTGACGCGTAGCCAAAACCGGAAGCTGCATACACTCTGGTGGCTACCATTAGCAGCTAACTTTTGTGCTCCGATTTTTACATAAAAATGGAATTATGGATTATAAACAATTGCTTCAAAGCCACAGAAACATTATTAACCTATGGATAAACCGATTCAGCCACGTTTTTTCTCGTTTTAATGCCATTGAACACGTCTTTTGATCAGATTGACAGCTAGCTGCTACGGTGAGACGATCTCCCGTAAAAGCTCCGTAAAGGTACGTGTTGTGATGTCTGTGTTTGCTTCCCCTGTCGCGAGATCGGATCGCTTAGTGATGATACTATACTTAAATAATCTGTGGAGTCTCAGCTTTAATCGGATATATTGTATGTGCAGTTTTGATAAGTAATAAGGGTATCTTTATTTTTGAATTATGTGCTAAAGTGCGTTAGCATTTTTTTTTTTTTTAAATGAATAAAACCGCACGTCCCTGCTGTGTGAATATTGCGCATGTGCATATCACGGTTATCGCCATGACACGATATATCGTTCAGCCCTAATATACATTTAATCCAACGTTACTGTTTCAACAGCGCTGTGAGAGTATAAATTAAATATGACTCTAGAAAAAGAAAGGCGCTTTTATATTGATTAAACCATTTTTATTTCTTTCAGCATTAAGAAAAAAAGATGGCAACCTCCTCCACAACCTGTAAGTTGGTGGTCCTGGCTTACTTTACATGACTTCAGATGGTTGACATTACACACAAACATACTATACATATATGTATATATCTATATACATAATGTGCATAATTGGAGATAAACAGCACATAGTATATACATACATATATATACACACACATTATATGTTGTATGTTATTGTCAAAGGAACAAAATGAGCAACCCTTTATACTTAATTTGATATTCCTCATTATTTGTTACTCTCATTTATTTTCCTCCCATAGTGACTGTATAGATAATCAGAGACAGCTATGTCCGGCGTGGAGCCCAGAGAGCTACAGAGAGCTACAGAGACCATCGGCAGCAACCTTGGTCTCGACCTGCGCGTCTGCTGGTTCGGTTGGGGTGGACTGCGCTGGAGAGGTCTCCTCCCCTTCTTTTCCAACTCCCTGTCCTCCTCATCCACTGTGGCGGCAATGACTTGGGGGATGTGCCCAGTGTTCAGTTGCTGAACCAGATGAAGGAGGACCTGCACCAGCTTCACCATCGGCACCCTGGCATGAAGATCATGCTCTCCCAGATCAACCAGAGGTGCCGGTGGAGGGCTGGTGCAAATCCTGTCAAAATTGACAAGGCCCGGAAGTTTGTTAACAGTGTTATGGCTACTTTTGTTCATAGCCTAAATGGTGCCATTGTTGACCAATCCAACATTAGACATGACAATCCTGGGCTTTTTTTGCGAGATAGAGTTCATTTCACCCCTAGGGGAAATTATATATTTTTTAAAGTCACTAGCCAATTGCCTGAAAGACCATCTCCAAAGACTATGAACTGCTAAAATGTCAGTATCACTGTTTTTGGATTTGGCCTTTAGAGTAGGGTGACCAGACGTCCTCGTTTTCCGGGGACAGTCCCCGTATGTATTGGCCTGTCCCCGGTTGAAACTGTCCCCGGAAATGTCCCCGTTTTTTTAATATACATTAAAAACACATAGCAAGGTGAAACAAAACGTTTCATGTCAGGAAACACTGGGCAAACAGACTGTGGTCGAGCCAGCCCCCACTTCGGAAAACACAGCCAAGCCAGCCCGCACGTTGTATTGCGGTGCGCGAATATCCTATGCATTACGGTAGAGGCCTGTAAAAACTGCCTTCAAAATAAAAGCGTTTACTCCGTCAATAACAAATATACCTAAAAAACACACCAAACATATTCATATATACTGGAGCTTAAATTAAGAAATATACTACAGTATATAATGTGATCAATAATAATTTAAAACAAACTACGTATAACTACTACATTATATATGAGTGAATGTAAAATGTAAGGATACAGTTATGAAGACATATCTGACATTTCCACTGGGTGACTAATTTCAATTGATGTTGACACCATCTCACAACACTGCTAAAAGAATATTACTTTCTGAAGCACAATTTAAAATGTATGCTGTTTAAAATCTCAAATTAGATCTATTGTCCATCTATATTTGATTATTATTTAATGGAAACCGTCCATAATCAATGAGTCATTCGAAGTCAATTACATACTTATTTCACTTCAGGGTGATAGCAGGACACCCCATCTAGTCAATCAGAGAAAATCAGGACAATCTGATGTAGAGTTTCAAAATAAAAGACCTTTGAAGTCTCATGTATGAGCTATTGTCCTTCTGTTTGTATCCAACAGTTAAAATGTTTGAATTACATTGAACCAGAATTGTCCCCCTTTTTTCTTGAACAGTGAAGAACATTTGGCATCTGGCACTATATCGGACAGGGCCACCATGTTAAATTGCTTTAATAAGCATTTTGTGTCCTGCGGTTCTATGTTTGATTCTGTTTCTAACTCTGCTTCTGTGAACACTCCAATCCGTGACTCTGAACAATGTGGTCTGGAAAACCCTTTCAGTTTTACTCCTTTTACTGTTAATGTTGTTCATGAAGCCTTAACCAAGTTAGATCCTAAGCAACCGGCTGGCCCGGACAACGTAGAATCTTTCTTTTTAAAGATAGCTGCAGATTTTATTGCTCTTCCTCTCACTACTCTTTTTAACCTCTCCCTCAACACAAATGCAATTCCAAAAGTATGGAAGTCAGTTTATGTCTTGCCTTTACTAAAAGGAGGGGATGCAACTATTTTAAATAACTATAGGCCAATCTCTAAATTGTCAGTTATGGCGAAGGTGCTCGAACGCCTAGTGAGTGAACAAGTAAAGGAGTTTTTATGTAAAAATGATATCCTGTCTAAACATCAGTCAGGCTTCAGAAAGCAACACAGCACCATCACTGCCACAATGAAAGTGGTGAATGACATTACGAGTATTTTAGATAATAAGCAGATTTGTGCAGCTCTATTTATTGACCTTTCCAAAGCGTTTGATACCGTCGATCATCGCATCTTAAAGCAGAGGCTACTCAGTATTGGCATATCCAGCCATGCAGTGGGTTGGTACCTCTCTGAAAGGTCCCAATGTGTTCACTTTGATGGGCTGTCTTCTGAGTGGTTAAACATTTCTAATGGTGTACCACAAGGTTCTGTTTCAGGTCCACTTTTATTCTCCATATATATCAACAGTTTAGGTGAAAATGTGGATGAAGCTACTTTACATTTTAATGCGGACGATACCGTTATGTACGGTAGTGTTGCACGGTGTACCGATACTTGAAAGGTACCGTGATACCCTGCCGTTAAAAATGTTACGATTCCTCCGTTTCATTAGTATCGGTACTTTAAGAATGACGGGGAAAAGTACTCCGGTGAGAAAGCGCTGTTTTAATAAGAGCCGTGTGTGTTCAGCGCTCTGCTTCCACTCCCTGCACTGCAGCCGTGCCTGCAGTCCCGCCCCTCTCAAGCACGCTCTAAGTCCCTCCCCTCTCTCGTGCACGCGCTAGCTGCCAGAGCATGTGAGAAAACGAGAAGCATGGCTGCAAGTGGGAGTGCAACTGCCGCTGCACCTCGGCTTGTTGACAATAAAGACGCCAGAAGCGAAAAACAAAAAAGTTGTTTGAGATTATGCTTAATTTTATTTTTTAATACGAATTCTTGTCATTTATTTTATTCATTGTTCTCATTGTTTAAAAGTTTGTGTTATGGTTCTGGTGTGAAATAAAGCACAATAATTACATTTAAGACTGTTTCCCTTTTTTTAAGAAAAGTATCGAAAAATAATCGGAATCGCAATTCTTGACTTGGTATCGAAACCAAAATGTTGGTATCGTGACAACACTAATGTACGGTGCAGGTCCCTCCATTAAGGAGGCTGGTGTTAAATTACAGGCTGTTTTTAACATTATTCAGACTCAGCTCGCTGAGCTTAAGCTTCTTTTAAATGTTGATAAAACCAAGGTCATGCTATTTTCAAAAGCTAAAAATACACCAGAGCCTGTTTTAGATATTGTTACTATGCAAGGACAAGTACTTGAAGTGGTTAACGGTTATAAATACCTAGGTATCTGGCTTGATGATTGTCTTACTTTTAAACTTCAGGTCATTAATCTGCTTAAAAAGCTGAGGGTTAGAGTAGGCTTCTTTTTCAGAAACAAGTCCTGTTTCTCACTTGAAGCCAGGAAAAGGCTCTGTGACCTTTTTACCTGTGCTGGACTATGGTTATTTGTTATATATGAATGCACGCCTATTGCCTGAACAAGTTAGATGCCGCCTATCACAGTGCACTGAGATTTATCACAAATTGTAAAGCACTTACTCATCACTGTACCCTGTATGCCAAGGCAGGTTTTCCATCACTTACTGTAAAGAGGCTCAGTCATTGGTACACGTTTATTTATAAAGCTTTGTTGGGTAAACTCCCGTATTACATCTGCTCTCTGATAACACAGAGAGTTGCAAGCAGCTATTGTCTGAGATCACATGATGTAGTCTTGTTAGATGTGCCAAGAGCAAGGACTGTCTTAGGTAAGACAGCTGTTATGTGCGCAGCTCCACTTGCTTGGAACAATCTTCAGCAAGAATTGAAACTGAGCAATCTCATTCCTCTGCATGTTTTTAAAGCTAGGCTAAATTAAATGTCCGGATGGAGAGAGGTTCTGGTCCGGATGGAGAGAGGTTCTGGTCCTGATGGAAAGAGGTTCTGGTCCTGATGGAAAGAGGTTCTGGTCCTGATGGAAAGAGGTTCTGGTCCTGATGGAAAGAGGTTCTGGTCCTGATGGAGAGAGGTTTTGGTCCTGATGGAGCGCAGCCTCCTGCAAGAGGGTTGTGTTGAAGGCAGAGCTGAAGTCCACAAACAGGATCCTGGCGTAGGTGCCTGCTGTGTCCAGGTGCTGGAGGAGGAAGTGAAGTGATAACTATTAGTAAACCATAATGATGGAACACACACACACACACGTTATTGAGAGCATCCCAAGGGCATTGATTATTTCATAAGTTTAGACGGGGGGAACATAGTCTAACAACAGTTAGCTTTTGTTAATTTTACCTCGAGCCAAACTTGTGAGACTTGTTTCTGAAATCGCTTTCTCTTAAAGTGAATAAATAAAAACAATGGAGCTTACCCTAAAACTAACCACTGGATTGCTTGTCTAACATGACCTAGTCCATAAGTGAGGTAAGGGTGGGGGAACAATCAAACGCACCCTCCCAGGCACTGCGTGTTAGCGAAGTACAACTGGGATTTCGAAGAGGAAGATATGCTTGGTCAATTCTTAATAAAAAAGAAAAACCAACAAATTGAGTACTTGAGTTTTCATTAGCAGCACCTAGCTACAGCTGCGGAGCTTCGGTCAATACCGCTAACAGTCTATTTCCTTAAAATGGTATCACTGAATCTATATTTTCATCTTCAGGTGATGAAATCTGCATGTCCCTGTACAATAAGATTCGAGCATTTTGTAATCCAGTGAGGAAATTCAAGACCAGTAAATATTGATTGATTAAACAACACTAAATAAAATGTTAGTGTTTTCTTCAAACTCAGACTCTCTGCTGCGGCTGTACCTCAAAGACAAAACAATTCAGTCTGATGATCTTTGTTGAACAAGGTCTGATTGTCCTTTACATGTACAATGTGGGGTATTTTTAAATACTTTACTAAACCACATTCAATCTTATGTTAGACACAAGTTAGTTATTACTCACATATCAAAGTCTTTTCATCTGCAAGATGGAAGAATAGCAGGGTGCTGCCTGGAGAGACTGATGAGGGACACAGGCTGGCGTCAGCAGCTTTCCACACAAAGCCATCACATCTTCTCTTCCATAGTCTTCACTGTCCACTGGTCAAAAGAGTGAACATCACAGCTGTCATGTTAACCCTTTGTTACACAACATACAACCAACATGTGTCAAAAAGTGAACCGAATTAGTTTTAATTGTAAATATCTTTGCAATAAATTACTTTAACCATTTAGGATTCCAGGTATTCCTCAATTAACATGTTTTGGATCAACACCAATTCTAAATTTGTATTTTCCCCTTTCTTACTTTTTGAATAAAAATCATGTTTGTATCACTACACTTCTAAGGCACAACATGGGTCAAACATTACCTGTATTCTTTTGCTATGTTATTTCATGCATGGCTGAGTGTTTCTTTACTATACATTTTCAAAAATAATTAATTTTAGCAGTGATTTGGACAAAGCATGTATGATGTAGAAATACAAAAAGTATTTTAGTTCACACAGTGTGACATTAGCTAGTCATGTAGCTTGTAATATATAGAGCAGAGCTAACTAGCAAGTTAGCCGAACATTAGCGGTTAGCTGTTTATGCTATGCTAGCTGTTGGCTACTGAACATTAACAAATTAGATTCCGCTGTAAGAAAGCTGTGAAACTTTACATTAAACTTGAAGCAACACTGTGATACCCCGCTGCATGTTTATGTGTAATTCTCCCGTGTTGGAGACGAGAGGGTGGAGAGGGTGGAGAGGGTGGGGTGGGGTGGGGGGGGGGAGAGGGTGGAGAGGGTAGGGTGGGGTGGGGAGAGGGTAGGGTGGGGTGGGGAGAGGGTAGGGTGGGGTGGGGAGAGGGTGGGGTGGGGGGGGGCAGCACTGCAATAAACTGTAAGCTAACGTTAGCAGACGCATGTTAAGCCGGGTTTCCCGGGCGCACCAACATCTTGCAAGAAACAGCATCTCAGGGCTTCTTAACATTTAACAACCTATTAATGATCCATACCAACTTAACGGGAAGAAACTCAGCTAACTAGAAGAAGAAACATAACCTTAAATAAAAAATAAAATATTCACAAACTAAGGATTATCTAAATACATGTTTAACTCCATTACAGTTGCAGGACTCACCAGATCTCAAGTCTTCTGTTCTTTATTGACGTCCCGATGCTCATATTTAACGTGTAGATGTAAAACGATCCCAATATTAATCCATAAACTCCTGCAGCAGCCATACAGACAGCTGTAGCTCCAGCAGGAGGAGACCTGTGGAGGTTTCAAATGTGAACGACAGGTGAGGACCGTTCTTATTGGCAGGTTTATTCGATTACGTTTATATTAACCAATCAGGAGTGTTGTGGACTCATTCCAAACATGCCTGACTTGTCTGCCGTGTTTTGGCTGAATTCTATTTCAAGTGCCGTAGCTCTGGCTGTTGGCCAGAATCCGAAAACCATACATTATACTGTAAAACTAAGGCTTATTACTGTATGGAAGAGAAAAAAAACACAGCAACAGAACACATAAATAAAACAAGGATAACTGTGACTTATTGTTGAGTAAATAACAGTGTGTGTTTTAAACCTTGGTCCTCCCTGCAGAGATTTCTCCACTTTCCATGATTTTAATTTGTTTTAATGATATTGTCAACTGTAGATGTTTACAATATAGTAAGTTAGGAATTTAATGAAAACATATTTATTTACTTTTGTTTCAACATTGGATATTTTGTGTTTGTGGTGGGTTCAATCGAATATTGAGAAAATGATTTATGTAAAAGTGTTTTACTTACATTTTAAAGTTTTTTTTATTTGACGCGTTTTTTCAGTTTTATGTTTACCTTAAGATTACAAAGAAATATCTTAAAGTCTTAGTATACACTTACGAGTTACATATTTAATTACAGATAATACTTTTTATTTTACCTACATCTGCATGTATTTTCTGAAAGTGCAAAAATACTGTAAATATTATATAATACATTTACTGTAAAAAAAAAAAGAGGAAATAAACGTTATTTGTTGTTATTGTCAAAATACTTAAAATAATGTTTTGGGTTGTTAATTTATAGATAATATCTGTCATTTTACAGGATTTTGCAAGATATTTAAAACAACATGATAATTACTATAAAAATGTACAGTTATTTCCTGTAAAATTACGATATTCATAATAATCATATGTGTAAAATATCAGAAAAGAATCACACTTTTACACTTACTGCACCCTTTAGATTTGAGACCGACAGACATATAGAAGAACGGACCGACTGTCCCTGAAACCCCTGTTAGTGTTTGTATGTGTTTGTTTCTACTGTGTGTCTCTCTCTCTCTACTACTAGAATAGTGGAGCATAATATTCGAAAAATGTTATCAAAAACATCTTAAGAAAGTTATCACCAAACATTTTAAGAATGTTTTTAGAGAAAGTTATCCTACCTTTCAGAAGAACATTCTGGGAACCAAAAGAAAACTTCCCGCTGAAAACATTCCTAGAACAGTGAATGGTAACATTCTCAGAATGGGTCTATTGCCCAAACCTTACTCCTACCACCCTACTTCAAGCGTCCATTTAACTAACTATACCTTTATTTTGGTCTCAAATGCATGAGTGTTACTCTGTGAATCAAGATCATGGAAATTGTAACTTGTTAATTGTAAATGTGTCCTAATTCACATTTAGGGTCTTAGGATATAGTGTCCCATATGTTGTACAGATTGTAAACTACGCTAATTTGTGACTTGCATTTCCAGTCTATATAAATAAAATCAATTTGACTTGAATTGACTTGAACTCACTGCTCTATTAATTAGATCTACCCAAGCATTAACCACCGCTGTAATGTACACATACAAACCACTATTGTCTTACATTCACTACAAATCTGGAAAGCAATATATCCACATTTTTGATGAATCAAAAGTCCAATCATCAATCATTTGTGTCCCTACTGGCCAGTCCCAGTAGTGAGGAGTCAGCAGCCAATGAGGGTGGAGAGTTTAGTGTTTTTCCTTGGTTCACCTTTTCACTGTAAGTCCCTGCATTCCTATATTTGTGTGTGTGTGTGTGTGTGTGTGTGTGTGTGTGTGTGTGTGTGTGTGTGTGTGTGTGTGTGTGTGTGTTGTGCACCGTCAAAAGTGCTAGTCAATCATGTTTCATGTTTATTTTGTATTGTTTTTCACTTCCTGTTTTGTTTTTGTCACGTCTCATTTCAGGTCCCTTGACTCCCTTTCCTCATGTGTTCTCCCGCCCTCATCAGTATCAGCCCCGCCCCTGATTGTGTTCACCTGTGTCTTGTTGTTGAGTGTTTAAATTCCCCAGTCTCCCAGCGTTCAGTGTCAGTTCGTCTTGTCCTCATGACAGAGCTATGCTCTTCAGCTCGTTTTGATTCAAAGCCTATGTTGGCTCCTGAAACTTATTATAAGTTTAGTTCCTCACGTTGTGAGTGATTTTCTGTTTTGCCTTGCTCAAACCTTTTTTGTAGTGATGGCGAGATGAAGCCTTATGAAGCTTTGAAGCTTTCCAGCCAATTGGTTCGCAAAAGGGTTCATCTCATGAGGCTTCATCATGGGCTTCATTTGAACACAAACCCCCCTGTTGGTCAAAGTGTGTAAAACAGGCAGATTGGACATCTCAACAGTGTGCTCCATCTCATACCGAGTTCCCAATGAGTAAAGCCTTAGAATAACTCTAAACAAAGAACATTAAATCATATGTTCATGTTAACAATATTGTATTTATTCCAGTTGAATGATTGTGATTGAAAAGCCTAAGGAGGCTGGTAAACATTGCAAAGAGGGATTTGTATTTCTTAATAATATTCATAAACTTAACCATGTTGTAGCCTGAGAAAGGCTAAACCATATCAAAGAATACATTTATTAACTACATTCTCATTTAGCTGTAGCTTTTATAAACAACACAAAATACGTATTGTTCAGTCGTTGAACCAGGAACCCTGCGATCGTGAGTCAACTGCTTTCCAGCTGAGCCACAGCACACACACTAAAGCTCCCTGAAAACACTGCAAGATATGTATTCCTGTATTTATTGATGTTTTTATTCCTGCATTTATTTATGCTTGTATCTATTTATACTTATGACATGTTCCGACCTCTATAAGTGAGGGTCTGAGCTCTCTGGATTCCATCGTGTCACCGGGCCCGGGGACAGGAGGGGTAATATGGTTCTTATTATACATCCATGGGTATTATGAGCGTTGTGGTTCAACCGATCTGAATCGCTTCGTGAAGCAGTCACGTGGTATCGACAGGCAGCGAGGCTTCGTTTGTCATCGATGACGTCACTGGCCCAAAACGATACAAGCCTCGATACATGCTTCACAAAAAGCTTCGGAGATTACTCGACACACGCTCCGAAGCCTCGGCGCAATACGTAACATCACTACTTTTTTGTCATCTCTTAAGAGTGATCTTCTTTTGTTACCTTTTTTGTGCAAATAAAGTATCTTAATTGTACTTTACCTTTGGCTCCCGGGTCGTGCATTTGAGTCCTTATCCTTGTGTAACCAAGTTCATAACAGAACGAACTGACCACAATGGACTCAGCCGACCCAAAAACTCTTCACGCCGCCCTGTCAGCCCAAGGCGAGAGGATTTTTTATCACGAGGAACAGCTGGGATTAATCAGCCAAGGAGTGCAGACACTGGTAGGAAACCAGGCCGAAATTCAAGTTTCCGTCTCTGCACAGATACAACAGCTGACGAATCAGATGCAACAGTTCATCACTCACCTTCAGAATGCTCCGCCGATGACGTCAGTCACAGCTGACCGCCTGCATGTCGCGGATCCTGTTGACGCTGTCAATCCAAGCCAGGCTGTGTCTTCCTCACTACGGCTGGCTCTCCCAGAGAGGTTTTCCGGTGATTCCATCAATTGCAGAGCTTTCCTGGTGCGACCTGCATTTCCAACACAACCCAGGCGCTTTTTCATCAGACCATGGTAAATTGGCGTTCATTGTGTCCCATTTAACGGGAAGAGCTGCAGCCTGGGCTACTGCAGAATGGTCCAGAGACACGGAACTATGTTACTCATTACCCGACTTCACAGACACTATGAGTCGTATTTTTGACCATTCATCACCTGCAACAGAAGCCAGCCGAAGACTACTCCTGATGCGGCAGCATAAGCGCCAGGTGGTGGATTATGCTATCGAGTTTCGCACGGCAGCAGCAGACAGCAGGTGGAATATTCCGGCTCTTCGCGACGCTTTTCTGACTGGATTATCAGATCCAATCAAGGACCAGCTGGCTCCCCTGGAGGTACCCCGGGATCTGGAATCTCTCATCGCCGTTTCCATCCGGATCGACAACCGTCTTCGGGAAAGAGAGAGAACGTTGACGCAGCCGTGACGGACATCCCAGTTTCCAGGGCTTTTCTCCACGAGCCTTTCCACCAGAGGAGGTTTTCCAGCCAGCGGATTCGGTCCGTTGGAGGACAGCACCTCCGCCTGATGCAGATAAACCCATGCAGTTGGGAAGGACCAGGCTTTCCATGGAGGAGAGACAGCGTCGGCTACGAGAAGGGTGTTGTTTCTACTGTGGCCAGCTGGGTCACCAACTCGCGTCATGTCCGGGAAAAGAGCAAGCTTACCAGCCAAGAGGAGGGCGCTGGTGAGCAAGTTTCCCACAGACTTTCCTCCTCGTCCAGTTACCAAGGTAAACAGTTGTATTAATGATCAGGTCATTACCCAAGGAGTGCTAATAGACTCAGGAGCGGACGGAAGTCTTATGGATTGGGGCATAGTCAAACAGCTTGGTATAAAGACTGTTCCTCTATCTTCCCCCATTAACGCCAGTGCTTTAGACGGACGTTTGTTGTTTACAGTCACCCACTGCACAGAACCTATCCAGATCACTGTAAATAATGACCACACTGAAGTTATGCAGTTTCACATTTTTGAATCGGCTCAGCATCCGATTATTTTGGGTTTTCCGTGGTTAAAAATCCACAACCCACACATTGACTGGCGTTCAGGAAAGGTTAAGGAGTGGGGAGAGGATTGCATTAACAGGTGTAAACATTCACGCTCTGTTAAAGCACCAACAGACCCTAGTAGGATCGTCATAGATCACCCAGACTATCCTGACCTACAGAAAGTACCGTCATGTTATCATGATCTAAAGGAAGCCTTTAACAAATCAAAAGCCATGTCGTTACCTCCTCACCGACCTTTTGATTGCCCCATTAATCTCTTACCGGGGGCTCCCATTCCCAAAGGAAAACTGTATTCGATCTCAAGGCCAGAGAGAGCGGCAATGGACGACTACATTTCCTCTTCTCTTAAATCAGGGATTATCCGTCCTTCATCTTCCCCAGCTGGAGCGGGGTTTTTCTTCGTAGGAAAAAAGGACGGTTCTCTGAGACCTTGCATAGACTACAGCCCTCTTAATGACATTACGGTGAAAAACCGCTATCCTCTGCCACTCATGTCCTCTGCTTTCGAGCTACTTCAGACTGCCAAGATTTTTACCAAGCTGGACTTAAGAAATGCATATCACTTGGTTAGAATAAGAGAAGGGGATGAGTGGAAAACAGGGTTTAACACTCAGAGCGGTCACTATGAATACCTTGTGATGCCTTTTGGACTATGTAATGCACCGGCTGTGTTTCAGGGTTTTGTGAATGAGGTTTTGCGGGAATTTTTGAATGTTTCTGTGTTTGTGTACCTTGATGACATTTTGATTTTCTCACCAGACTCTAAGTCCCATGTTCACCATGTCCGTCAGGTTCTGCAGAAACTACTCGAAAATCAATTATATGTCAAGGCAGAGAAGTGTGAGTTTCACATAGAAAAGGTGGCCTTTCTAGGATATATAATCTCACCAAACCAGATGCAGATGGAACCTGCTAAAGTCAGTACAGTTTCCAAGTGGCCAACACCAGACTCCAGGAAGAAGGTTCAGCAGTTCTTAGGGTTTGCAAACTTCTACTGAAAGTTTATAAGAAACTTCAGTTCTGTAGCTGCTCCTCTGCATGTTCTGACTTCTTCCAAAGTTCCCTTCAAGTGGACTCCCCAGGCTGACTGCGCTTTCCAGCTCCTCAGGGAGAGGTTCACCACAGCTCCGATTTTCACCATTCCGGATCCCCAGCGCCAGTTTGTGGTCGAGGTCGATGCTTCCAATGAGGGAATTGGAGGCATTTTGTCCCAAAAATCCTTGAAGGGATTGTCGCGGAAGCTGACGACGGCAGAGAAGAACTACGATGTGGGAAATAAGGAACTGTTGGCTGTAAAAGCTGCTCTTGAGGAATGGAGACACTGGTTGGAGGGGGCAGAACAGCCGTTCTTAGTTTGGACAGACCATAAGAACCTGGAGTATATCAGAAAGGCTAAACGCCTCAACTCTCGGCAGGCCAGGTGGACTCTATTTTTCAGTAGGTTCAACTTCACTCTCTCTTTCCGCCCCGGATCTCAGAATCAGAAGCCTGATGCCTTGTCTCGCCTTTTCGAACCAGAACCCTTTTCTGTAGAGCCCAAGACCATCCTTCCATTAAACCGTATGGTCGGAGCTTTTTCCTGGCAACTAGAGTTGGACGTTAAACAGGCTAAAACATTAAACCCAGTACCTAGCAAGTGTCCAAACCACCTGCTCTTTGTTCCTGTGTCTCTCCACTCCAAGGTCATCCACTGGGCCCACACGTCGGTGATCTTGTGCCACCCTGGAGTTAAAAGGACTATGTACAGGATTAAGCAGCGTTTCTGGTGGCCAGCCATGAAGAAGGATGTGCAGGAGTACGTAGCGGCTTGTCCGGTGTGTGCCTGCAATAAAACCTCGTCCCAGGTCAAGATGGGTTTGCTCCAACCACTGCCAATTCCTCAACGTCCCTGGTCACATATATCTATGGACTTTGTGACAGGTCTCCCCTTGTCCAGAGGCAAAACTACGGTTCTGACAGTGGTGGACCGGTTCTCCAAGATGGTTCATTTCATTCCGCTAACCAAGATCCCCTCTGCCAAGAATACCGCAGAGGTCATGATGAACCAGATATTCAGGATCCACGGATTCCCAAATGACATTGTTTCCGACAATTCATTTCAGCCTTCTGGAAGGAGTTTTGCAGACTCTTAGGCGCTACTGTCAGCTTGTCTTCAGGTTACCACCCTCAATCAAATGGACAGTCGGAGCGCCTGAATCAGGAACTGGAGACTACACTACGCTGTCTCGTTTTCCAGAACCAGACCAACTGGAGCGACCACCTCAGTTGGGTGGAGTTTGCCCACAATACTCTTCCCACGGCGGCCACAGGTCTCTCGCCTTTCCATTGTGCCAATGGTTATCAACCGCCGCTGTTCTCAACCGACGAAGGGGAAGTTACGGTACCATCAGCTCACGTCTTGATTAGACGCTGTCGCCGAGTTTGGGCTGGAGCTCGCCAATCTCTGCTTCGAAGTTCGACTCGGATGAAGGCTGTAGCAGACGTCCACCGCAGGGCCGCTCCCATCTACAAACCGGGTCAAAAGGTGTGGCTTTCCACCAAGGACCTACCACTTCAGGTGGCTTCCAAGAAGTTGACTCCAAGGTTTGTGGGGCCTTTTCCGGTGTCAAGAGTCATCAATCCGGTGTCTGTGCGCCTAAGACTTCCCAGACCCATGGGGGTACATCCTACATTCCACGTCAGCAAGATAAAGCCAGTTCATGAGAGCATGCTTATTCCCGCCTCCAAGCCCCCTCCACCACCCCAGTTCTTCGAAGGTGGCCTAACGTACAAGGTCCGCAAGTTGCTGGAGGTCCGCAATAGGGGTCGAGGAAAACAATTCCTGGTGGATTGGGTGGGTTATGGTCTCGAGGCAAGATGCTGGGTCCCTGCGAGGTTTATTGTGGATAAAACCCTGATTCAGGATTTTTATGATCGGCCTGGGCCGTCAGGAGTCGGCCCTAGAGGGGGGGGGGGGGGGGGGGGGTACTGTTGTGCACCGTCAAAAGTGCTAGTCAATCATGTTTCATGTTTATTTTGTATTGTTTTTCACTTCCTGTTTTGTTTTTGTCACGTCTCATTTCAGGTCCCTTGACTCCCTTTCCTCATGTGTTCTCCCGCCCTCATCAGTATCAGCCCCGCCCCTGATTGTGTTCACCTGTGTCTTGTTGTTGAGTGTTTAAATTCCCCAGTCTCCCAGCGTTCAGTGTCAGTTCGTCTTGTCCTGTCCCCATGACAGAGCTATGCTCTTCAGCTCGTTTTGATTCAAAGCCTATGTTGGCTCCTGAAACTTATTATACGTTCCTCACGTTGTGAGTGATTTTCTGTTTTGCCTTGCTCAAACCTTTTTTGTCATCTCTTAAGAGTGATCTTCTTTTGTTACCTTTTTTGCTCCCGGGTCGTGCATTTGAGTCCTTATCCTTGTGTAACCAAGTTTGTGTGTGTGTGTGTGTGTGTGTGTGTGTGTGTGTGTGTGTGTGTGTGTGTGTGTGTGTGTGTGTGTGTGTGTGTGTGTGTGTGTGTGTGTGTGTGTGTGTGTGTGTGTGTGTGTGTGTGTGTGTGTGTGTGTGGTGTGTGTGTGTGTGTGTGTGTGTGTGTGTGTGTGTGTGTGTGTGTGTGTGTGTGTGTGTGTGTGTGTGTGTGTGTGTGTGTGTGTGTGTGTGTGTGTGTGTGTGTGTGTGTGTGTGTGTGTGTGTGTTCGGATCAAGGGAGCACAGGATCCAACCCCACTGCAGTCAGCATGTCGTTGTGTCCCTGAGACTCTTCACCCCAAATTGCTCCTGTGTGGATTGCCCACAGTATTGAGTTTGTAAGTCGCTTTGGATAAAAGCGTCTAACAAGTCATGTGTGTGTGTGGCAGCAGATTGCATCCAGACACACCTGCAAGATGATCACTGAAGCTAAGGTAATCATCTACACATACTGTATGAACTCTGTTTCTCTGTAACACACACATGCATGCAAATATGAATGAAAAGTCAACAACACAATAATGAACAACTCTGTCGTTTATTGATCGGACAGGATATCTTTTTGGCAGCAGCATATCAGCTCACATGTATTATTTACCCACAAATATTACAACATACATTGACTGGCAGTGATTTAAAGTATAACTGCAGTTTAATGTCTTCTCCGTTTCTTTTCAAACCGCAGTAGCAGAGCGAAGAAACACGTGCCCGTCAAACTGCATCAGTTCAACTTCGAGTCCTTTTCTGATAGCTATGAAATCTACAGGATGATTGGGAAAGGTTTTTTGAGAAATCACACAATGTATTTTTATAAACAATAATTTGTATGCTGTTGTGACTCCACTTCTGTAGGAATGCCAGCAGGAATGGAAACTCAGAGGTTTAAAGGCCCTGACACACCAAACTGACACCAAAGAAGACGGACCCGATTGTTGTGTCGCCTCACGTCTCCTGCGTCTTGGCCAAAAAATCGCACTGGAACACACCGCAAAGACTTCAGCCGACCGCCAAGTAGCACGTACGCACTGCACATGTGTGAGTGGCAATAACTCTCCTTACCAGCAAGCGGCGGTAGTGTGTATTCTTAATTCATTACGACATGCTGACTGCAGTGGGACTCGAACTTGCTACCCCCTGACTCCAAGTTCAGCACACTACCCACTGAGCCAATATTTCTGATGTTAACTTATCAATAGCCTACTATGATTTATTAGGTTATTAACATTATTGTAATTATCAACATAACGCCATAGATAAAATCATACGTATTAACATTAGCTCAATTAGCTTAGTTTGTTGTCGTAGCAGCAAGTTATGTTTCTCTGTTGAAACATGTAAATAGTTCAGAAGTAAACTTTCACTAATATGATTTATGAAGTTATTAACGTTATTTAAATGATCAACATAAATTCAAACGCAGCTGTTTTTACCCAGATTTGTATAGGCCTACTGTACTACAGAGAACTGATCATATTAGCATCGCTATGCTATTAGCATTCAGTGTTTGTCAGACGGCTGGAAGTCACTTACTGCAGCTCTGTCAATCCTTCTCGCTGTACTTTTAAAATATAAAACTGATCAGTATTTTATACAAATTGAAAGGTCAACAACAAGTTTTCAACCTAAACAACCCCACATATTCTTACTTCCTGTCTGGACTGAAGTCTAAGCTCTGCTTTTTTTATGAATGGGAGAACAAGCATATCCAGTGGAAAGGTATGATGTAACCAATTTAATCCCAAAGTTACACTGTAAACTGTAAAGTCAGAGACAGGACATGGAACAGTTTGACCCTTCTCATTTGGGAACAGGACTGTGTAACTGATCATAAACAGATATGAATAATCTTTCCTTTAGGTTAACAAATCTACCTGACGACATCACTGGATAGATGTTTGCTTAAGATGGAAAAAGTGCCGTTAAAGACAGAAATAACTAACTGAATGAAAACGTGTGAGTCTGTCTTAGTATGTCTGGACATACAGTATAGTATGGGGTCCTTCTCGTTGTTAATGATCCTCCAGCCTTTCTTCTTTTTTCCCAAACCAGGAAGTGAGGTGAGAACGGAAGACAAAACAGCGCTGGGCCCTAGCAACCGGAGTGGCTGTCCCTGGCAACGGTGAGGCAGTCTGTGCCAGTTTTGGGCCACTTCTGTCCCGGGGCTTCTTTGAATCCAGAAGAATGTCAGGGGGAGATTTGGAAACGTTCCCTCAGCTCAGGATGAATGGCTGTCCACCAAACACACTCCCCCACTCTCTCTCCCATCGCCTCCAGCCTACACACACTGAACAGCAGCAGAATACAGCGACTAGCCTCGGTTTGAGTGTTCACTTCTTCTCCATTACAACCCCTGGTGAGATTGTTTTCACCAACTTTCTCCCTTCAACATCCAATCCTTTCATTCCCTTCATATAATTCAATCGATCATCATTCCTATTGGCAATAATATCATCATGGAGGCTACAGCTTTATGACAAAAGAGAAGTACCAAGGGCCAATGACCTATCTTGCATTATTAACTAAAGTAAAAGAACATTTTTGTATCTGCCCGGTCTGCTCCAAAATGAATGGGTTCTTTCACTTCTTCTCCATCACAATCCCCGGTGAGAGTGTTTTCACCAACTTCATCCAATACCTTTGTTCGCTTGATATAATTCAATCGATCATCATTCTTATTGGCAATAATGCTGAGGCAGCTTTTAGCTTTTATGAACCACAAGCCTGGAACGAACTGAAAATCTGAAGTCCGCCCCAACCTTGGGTTTTTTAAAATCAAGGTTAAAACCTCTTTTTAATAATAATAATAGATTTATTTTGTAAGCGCTTTTACAGGTGCTCAAAGTTGCTTTACAGAGATAGTGAAAATAAATGAACAACAAATAAATATAGTTGAAGTCAAATTAAAATCAAGCAATATAACTACAATCACACATTAAAAGCCAGATTGAAGAGGTGAGTTTTAGTGAGTTTTCTAAAGGTGGTGAAGTTAATGCTGCCTATCCTGAGATGCTATAACCGTGCCTTATCTTTGCACTTTTAGCTGCAACCATTATTTTATCGCTTTTATGAATTGTCTTTTTTTTGTTGGTTTGTTTGTTTTAAAGTGCACCTATCATGCTATTTTAAGTCATATATTATGGGCCTCAGATATATAAAAATATATAAAAACATGTCTATGATGTGTTTTGCTCAAAATACAAACAGATCTTACATTTTAGAAATCCCTCATACCCCTCTTTTGCAGCCCTGTTAGAGAAACGCGGATTGTGGGTCCTTAGCTTGAAAAAGAAAAAAAGGCGGAGCTAATGCCTGATCAGAATTCTACCGAGATAAAGTTAAATTCTGCTGTGATAAAACGCCATCCTGTTCTAAACCACATCAAGGATTATTTCTGAAACAGTATGGAGCTCAAATGCTTTTTCTCTTGCGGGTTTATCACAAGGTGAGTTCCTTTTTTATTTCCTGCTTTTTAAACACATGTGCTCTCCAGTACAGGTTAGCTCTGAGTGTTAGCGAGGCTTGCTAATGTAAACAAAGACGAGATTACGTCCAAAACACGTCAGGCATTGTTTCTGATAGCAACTCTCTGTGGGTTCACCATACGAAATTACGTCATATCGGCACAAATCTGTATCCGCTCGTTGTACCCCCGTTTTTTTAAAGATTTGGGTACGGAGGAAAAGAGAAAGGGTTTTATTTTCTGACGCTGCGTGAGTTCCCCGACGCACCGGGGACACATATTTATGTATAAAAGACATCACAAAGTGCATTTTGCATGATAGGTCCCCTTTAAATTATGATGTGTTAAATGCACATGTGAAGCACTTTGAAATGCCTCTGTGTTTTAAAATGTGCTATACAAATAAACTAACCTTGAACCTTAATATCATCATGGAGGGTAGGGTACAGCTTTATGACAAAAGAGAAACCAGAGCAAAAGAACATTTTTGTATCCGCCCAGTCTGCTCCAAAATGTAATCAGTTCTTCATTGGCATGTGCAACATCCTCCTAATAAGTTACTTGTCAATTGGGCCAGTAGTTTATATGTAATCCTGCTGAACCAACAAACCAAACAGTAAACATTAGCTTCTTGACAAAGCCTAATTACGACCTTTTTACCTTTTTATGTAGAGTTTAACTGTTTTCTGTCTTGCCTTTTCTGTACTAGAGCTTCTACTTTCCTATGGGGAAGGACATGGCTTGGGAATAGGTACTTCATTGGTTTAAGACAATGCATTGAACAAGTATTGAGCGTGAATTGCTACCGGGAGAGTACAACCCAAACAATAGGACAGGAGTCTAATTGTCAATGTGTGTGCGATGCAGTTTGATTTGAATCCCCTTTACCATGTTCAAAACATCACAAATAGCCTAGCTAGTTATCGAGAGTGCAGAAAAGTATCGTACCAATGCCTTTCTCTGTCTCTGTCCACCATGTGACCCTCACCTGGCAGGATATGAGTGACTCTCAGACTGCTGTTAGAGAGATTTCATTAAACAGCTGAAGGCATCGGTAGGCTGATTTTTGTTAGCAATGTTATGTTAGCAATAAAGGGTGCGTTTGTAAGTTACTTCAAACGCTGGAGCGCACTATGGCACGAACTGGACCGTTCTTAAATTCAGAGCGCTGTTTGGATACCGTTCGGATATTCAGAGTAGGTCACTCTTGGAGCGGCAGAGTGCAATATGTTGTCAATGTGTTTCAGTTACTTTTTTGTCATACTATTTAATCAAATGTTTAGCTAGCTAACTAGCTCATATTTACTGTTAATCCGTTAGCTTTAGCCTTCACTTTCTAACCTTTTTTCATAGGCATATTGTTATAGTCTACACAGGCTACCATGTCTCACATCAAGCAAGAGGCACTACATTTTCTGTATTATACAAATGGATAGGATAGTTTTTCTGTCATGTATTTCAACTAACCCAGTAATAGAAAGGTCTGTTTCTTCAAACACCAACCCTCTGATATTACTGTAGGCTTCAGATTAGGTAAACGATTGGACCCAAAGAAACCTGTAACATAATTTGACACCAAAATATGACATTGTATAAGTAACTACTATCCTTGCAGCCATACATTACCTGTAACCGCAGATCCCAATTAACAATGGGTGAGAGTTACACCGTGGACAATTACAGGATTTACTCAAAGAGACAGAAAACCGTTCACATTAACTACTTCGCCACCGTGCAACCCAACAAAACAAGTTAATCCGATTTCAAGGCATTAAAGAATTGCATTGAAGCATATCTGTATTTCAATTTGGGAATGTAAAGGAAACGTTGATGTCCTGACCGGTGACCCCGGGCTCTTGTAATGAATGCAAGTACAACACGCTTCCGTTGTTCCAGGTATAAAATAAACTCATGTCAAACATGGGGGGACCAGTGTGATGATTAAAAAAGTTACTTATTCAGACAAAAACTCAGCATCATCCAGAACCTGTGAGACGTTAGATAATAACAAACATTGTACCAATTAACTGTAGTGTGTGTGTGTGTGTGTGTGTGTGTGTGTGTGTGTGTGTGTGTGTGTGTGTGTGTGTGTGTGTGTGTGTGTGTGTGTGTGTGTGTGTGTGTGTGTGTGTGTAGTGTGTGTGTGTGTGTGTGTGTGTGTGTGTGTGTGATGTGTGTGTGTGTGTGTGTGTGTGTGTGTGTGTGTGTGTGTGTGTGTGTGTGTGTGTGTGTGTGTGTGTGTGTGTGTGTGTGTGTGTGTGTGTGTGTGTGTGTGTGTGTGTGTGTGTGTGTGTGTGTGTGTGGTGTGTGTGTGTGTGTGTGTGTGTGTGTGTGTGTGTGTGTGTGTGTGACCTCCCACAGGCAGTGCATGGTTCACCCATTAAACAAAACAGATATCATGGAAATGGAACATTGGAGAATGAAGACAAAAATAGTTGATCGCAGGTCAAAAAGGGCCAGTGGTTATTTCAGTTTGAGCATCTTGCCCAAATGCCCAAATCTTTTTCTCAAAATATGCAATAATGTTTGAATTTTAAATAAGCTCTAGGATACCATCGGTTGATATTAATTAAAGAACGGGAATAAAAGATCGAATTGCAATAACTTGTTTGAGTTTCCATTACAGTAAATGTCATGAATGCTTTTATTTTGGTGATTCGTTTATTTACTTTGGTCGCACCATTCTACGTGCAGCTTGATTTATGAAGTTTGTGATTTCCATAGCAATCTGAAAACTGTTCCCTGTATTAAGGAAAGCCAAAACACACCCTAGGAGTGTGTTCTTTGGAAAATGGCTGGTGGTAAAGTCAATACAGTATACACAAGTATTACAAATATCAGAAACTGGAGGCTTAAAGGATGGAGGACCATGTTATCCACTGCTGGGCATAGGTGTGTGAATCCATGTGATTATACTTTATTTATCTTGGTGAAAGTGTGTGTTTTTCGCTTCTTTGCACCCCAGAACTAATGTTACAGTTCACACTGGTTTTATATGCACTTTCACTTCTTAATCTTACATGGAAGTTATGGAAGCTACTATTTATAGAATGTAATGACTTCTTCCACCAATGTCATCTGCACATATGATGCTTGTATGCAGTTCTTGTTGTTCCTCAGCAGTGGCGAACCGTCAGGGCATTCAAGGTATTCAGAGAATACCCTGGAACACTCAGATAAACAAACAAAACATCGATTTAATTATATAAATAAAATGTATATAAAATGAATAAATGAGAATGGTATCTGTGTTGTTGATCTGTAATATTACAGTGTCACGTTGATGTCTACGCATTTCAGTGGTTTTGTGTTAGAAAAGAAAGCAACCAATCAGATCTGTTTCTGGGTCTCTGGGTAGAATATCCTTCAACCAAGGTATTCTACATCCTTGATCGAAGGCCCTGGCCGTTGCACTGAATGAGAGCGTACGTTTGGACTGACAGTTTGATCAACCAATCATATATTGATTTGTAGCCAATGGGCGTGTTCTTTCAGAGTTCCCCTCGGTTCCAGGGTATTCTAGAAGGCCCGCTAGTTAACTGGCTCGAGACAGAGGATCTAGATGAATGCGACGAAGCAATTCATGCCGTTGTATTGTTTTTAACGTTGAAATGGCAAGTGCAACAGGTGAAGATGAAGTTGTTGCGGAATTGTTGTGAGTACCTTTTCAAGACGACAATTCAGTGAAAAGACGGACATTATAATACCGGGGGGGAGGTGGGGGGGCGACGGCGGGGGGTGTGTGTGTCTACAGAAGGTCCAGTTGTGATAGACACGGTTCGCCACTGCTCCTCAGTGGGCAGGATGTGGGCATGAGGCTCTGGCTGTACTTGTGACAACATGAGTCACTGAAGTCATGCAGAATCCTACAATCTAACATCATTGATGGGAACTGCTTTTTTGGGTTTTCCCTTTTCTGTAGTCTGTTATATACTGTAGGTTTCAGTGCATGTAAATGGTCTGCAAAGGCTACAATCCCTGTGTTCCCTCCAGAGGGAGTTTCTCAACCTGTTCCACCCTGAGCCTGTTTTTCAGGTCTGAGGCTCGAAAATGACATTCCCAGAACAAATGACCATATCTTCCCTTCTAAAAGGGTTAAATTAATAATCTTTTTTCTCAAAGTAATGATAAACCTGTGAGTTGGATGCAGAAAAGTCAGAATCAATATAGATGTTTTTTATTTTAAAGAAAATTCAGATTGAACATAGTAAAAAACTGTAAATTATAGTGTCCGTCCAAAAATTCTTTTTGACTTATAGTGAAAACTAACCTTGGATTGATTTAGCAAAAAAACCCTCTTCTGGGGTCATTTGGGTGGATTTTCCATATCTCTGGGCCCCCCTTGCTCGATTTTGATGAATGAAATCTCTTTATAACCGCTAGAGCCAATGGAATCGAGGGGAAGTCCTACACACCCAACACATTAACAAATAAGGAGTGAGAGTGATGCGTGGCCAAAACCGGAAGCTACATACACTCTGTTGGCTACCATTAGCAACTAACTATTTTGCTCCTATTTTTACATAAAAATGGAATTATGGATTATAAATAATTTTTTCAAAGCCACAGATACATTATTAATCTATGGATCAACCGATTCAGCCGCGTTTTTTCTCGTTTTAATGCCATTGAACACGTCTTTTGATCAGATTGACAGCTACGGTGAGACGATCTCTCGTAAAAGCTCCGTAAAGGTACGTGTTGTGATGTCTGTGTTTGCTTCCCCTGTCGCGATTTTGGATCGCTCAGTGATGATACTATATACCTAAATAATCTGTGGAGTCTCAGCTTTAATCGGATATATTGTATGTGCAGTTTCGATAAGTAATAAGGGTATCTTTATTTTGAGTTCTGTGCTAAAGTGCGTTAGCATTTTTTCGCTTAGTGCTAATTCAGAGGCTTGGTATTACCCTTGTGTTTTATTTTGGTAAAAATTGTTCATATCTTCAGTTAGCTGAGATTCTTCCCGTTAATCTGGTGCTACACATTAACAGTTTCATAAATGTTAAGAAGCCCTGAGACACAGTCTCGAAAAAAAACGGTGGGGGGGGGACCACTGGGGGGACCGTCGTCCTTAAGAGGTTAATAACTGTATATGCAAATTAGCTATATCCAACACACTGTTCATGATAGGCTAAGGGGCGGGACATCTCTCAGCGGTTGACCAATCACAACAGAGATGGACAGTTAACCAATCAGAGCAGACTGGGCTCTGGTTTCAGACAGAGGGTGAAAAGAGGTGCTGCAGCACAGGCAGTATGAGAAAAATAAAGAGCTTTTTGAACATTAAAGCATGGAGACATGTCCCAGGAGAGACACTACATACAATTACCTGAACATGTGCGTATTATGTCCTCTTTAAAGCGATATTTACATCAAACTACTAAGGTACTTTCTGTCGAGTGTAATATAAATGTACCAGCACTCACCATGCACTTTCCACACGCACGCACGCACGCACGCACGCACGCACACACACACACACACACACACACACACACACACACACACACACACACACACACACACACACACACACACATTATATAGACTGGAAATGCAAGTCACAAATTAGCGTGGTTTACAATTCGTACAACATATGGGACACTATATCCTAAGACCCTAAATGTGAATTAGGAAACATTTGCAAATATGTCTGGTTCCCTCAAGTCATGTAAAACATTCGTAAACCTCGTGTTCAAATGAATTATGACCCTCCGGCCAACAGAGGATCTCAACTGTGTGCGCTCACAAACTCACAGTCCTGCACACAGGAGTGTAAAAGATACTCAAAGAAATACTCAGAATTTACTTTAAGGAGATTTTGGAGTATTTAAGGGTTAATGTCCTGCTGGACTTAAGGGACAATTACATGACAATCATCCTACCTTTTCTTAGATAACATAGATGTATTCTTCCTCTTTGTTATGGTGGAATACATGTACTTTATTGTTAATATACCTGAGGGGTTAAGTGAGGCTAATAATGGTCTCTGCTGATCTGCCGTTACGTTGATGTGGAAACAAGTGGTCGAAGACACAAATACACACAGCCAGCCTCACTTGGATTCAATCAACTCATTTTAGACTGGATGAAGTTGTGTGAGTGTGTGGGCAGTTTGTAGAGCAAATGGCGATCCTTATTGGGCAGCGTAAAAGCCTCAAGGAGGAAGTGAGCATAGACAGAGAAAGCAGTGAATAAGCATTACCTTACGAGCCAATAACCATTAGGCTGCTGCTTGTAACACTGTGAGTGCAGCGGTTACTGCTCATTCACATTAAGTGCGTAGCTTAGCATTAGGTTCACATTAAGTTACAGCATCCAGAAATCTATCACTAAAATAGACGTGACACAACAAGTGTTATAGATGGTTTTACAACAGACACACTCCTGAGGTTGCACGCCCAGCAGGTGGGTACAAAAACATAATATCACGATAACTTGTGAACATTTTCATTAAATGGTAGAGATGGAATTGTGTACAAACATACACATTTAGGTGTACATGTACCTAGGTAACGTTTCAGATATGCTTTATATATTTGACTGCCTTTTGTGTTACTTTTTACTTCACTTATTTTCTTCTTCTTCTTCTTCTTCTTCTTCTTCTTCTTCTTCTTCTTCTTCTTCTTCTTCTTCTTCTTCTTCTTCTTCTTCTTCTTCTTCTTCTTCTTCTTCTTCTTCTTCTTCTTAGTAATACTAATAATACATCTGTATATAAAAATGCCTAATTTACTCAAATGTACAATAAATAATGTTTTTAAATTACATTTCTGTGAAAAACAAGCTTGTCTAAAGCATGTGATATTATAATTTGGAAGGAAAATATTCCCTGTAGCAATCATCGATATGAACAAAAGTAGAATTTTAAGAATGCATTTTCCTCTCTACTTTGGTGTTGCTTATAATTGTGTAGATTTTAAGTTTATCAAATTTAAAAATCAACCCATGATTAAATACTTTTGCACATGGGATAAAATACTGTCACTTTTTACTATTCAGTTTGGAGGCGATGTAATGAACACAATGTGTAATCACTGCCACCTGGTGGAGAACAAGTGCAGTACAAACTACAGATCCCATTTATTCCACTGAATAGAGTGCCACAGTGACGCGTCCTCGAATCATAAATCCATCGATCATAGAGTAGGGTAGACATGTGGAGATCATCCGGCTGAACAAAACGTGATCCGTCTCTTAAATGTGTGTCAACCACTTATTTCGAGCTATTTTCCAAAATCCTATGGAGAAAATGCATTGCTTTTTTGTCGAAGGAACCCATGCGCAGCGTACTTCCGGGTTTTAGGATGCGTCACTGTGGCACTCTATACTCATATCTTCTATATCACATGACAGGATTATGTGAAGGACGAATCAGAGATTGATTGTGTTCAAATCAAATGTTCAGAAGAGGATTTCTCAACACGATGAAATATTTCACAGCTCAGTCACCTGTTACACGACAGAGTTTGTCATCCACTAGAATAGAAAACATTATACATGTGTCAGTAGGTTATCTCTAAACAACAGCTCTGCCAATAGAAGTGCGAGTGTTACATTGTGATGTCGCTATATTCCATAAGTAAACAAAGGAGTCCAATGGAGGCATTTCAGGCAGGGGGGGGGGGGGGGGGGGGGAGAGTGTGTGGTAGAGAAACTCCATCTGGAGGGAACACAGAGATTGTAGAGCCTTACAAATGCAACACACTTTCACTCCATAATCGTCCAGGAGCAACGTTTGGTCAGGGTCCGTGGCGTGCATTTGTGACGCTCCTAGGCTCCTTCAGCTTCATAAAGAGACACAAATAGCTTTCAACTGATTGCAATGTATTCCCATCTGGGGCGGGATTTGACGCTCATGGAAGCACGGCATTCGTTTGTGTCGGCTGCCCTTAAAGGCAATGTGAGCGTCCATTCCCATTGGATAACGGAGAATTGTACACCCGGAAGTAAGTATTCCCCTTACTGTCGATTGATTTTACAGTGATATCTGCACTACTCATCGACTAAAAAACACCAGATTATCCTTGTTAATTACACAACATTGATTGGTTTAAATTGTGTGCAATGCTTTTGTATTTTTCCCCTTCGATTCGGAGAAACAAATATTTTTTCGGGGTAAAGGATGGCAGAAGACACTACACTACCCAGAATCCCCAGCCATCGTTTAGGACTACACCATGTGCTCTGTTTGACAAACCCCGTTTTTTTTCACCATTCATTCCAATGGCTGGCGTCTATGTCACGTGATCTTCAAATTTCTCCCTGCAGAAAAAAAAAACATGGCCGAACTTCGTTTTGTTCTCGGTGGAAAATGCCTATTTTAAAGTTAGTTTGGCCATTAAAATGCGTTTTGATGTCATTTTATGCGAGAAATATGAGTTGTTATTTCAGATTATGTGTGCAGTGGATGTACATGATCTTTAGTTTGCTAGTTATTACGAAGATTACTTCAGGAAATTGCGTCCATAGAACGTTTTCATTGTTACCAAGGTGGTTGCTAGGGACGCTGCTATCGATATTATTTCTGTTATGTTGTGTAACTCAGGGGTTCCCAACCCCCGGTCCGCGGACCGGTACCGGGCCGCGGATGTGTTACTGCCGGGCCGCGAAATAGCTGTGAGTTTATCGTAATATTTGCAAAATTATAAATATATAAAAATATTTTATCATAATATTTTTTTCAAAAAGTGTTTAATGTTCGCACCTATACCAGTCATATTATTTCATCCAGTAGCCTAGTTAATCTTTCACCAGATAACCGTTGAAAATGGCTTTTGTGATGTTCCGAGGGATTCGGCGGCTCAGATAAGGTCTCAGCCTCTTGTGCGCACGAGAAAGTTACCGGTGCGCCAAGTAGGAAGAGGAGCGCACAGGAGACAACCGTTTGATTGCAGACTGTTATGTTTATATGGGGAAATGGCAGTGCATATATTATTTGAGATATATTTCAAACTCGGACTTCATTTTAAGGACATGTCGGCCAGGGGTGTAGAGCTATTTGTTTATTTTATTAGCTTTTCTTTTTAATGACTCATTTTAAATGGCATTTTCTTAATGTCTTTCATTTTTTTGTAAAGCACTTTGAATTGCCTTGTGTTGAAAAGTGCTATATAAATAAACTTGCCTTGCCTTTGTTTAAGCACCGGATTGGCAAAACAGGAGAGTAAACCAGTCTGCCTTGATCTATGAATTCATGTCCGGGACTCTCACAGTATCTGCTGCCCGCAGCTGTTTTATAGAAGGAAAACCTCCTTCCCTTCATGAAATGGCTGCAGGCAGCATCAGGAGGCAGCGGGACGTGTAACTCCGCTTGAGAAGTGCAGAACCAGCGCGCCGAGAGCTGTGCCTTTTTAAGCACCGCCTTCGCTGTGTTTACCTTCATCAGAACAGCGAGTGACTGCAGGCTGCTACGTGTTAACCACACACACCTCTACACACATCTCTACACACATCGAACTGCCCGATTACTCTCCCTTTTATTAGTTTTATGAAGGAGATGTCCAGTCACCAAGGCGCATTATGTGTGTGTGTGTGTGTGTGTGTGTGTGTGTGTGTGTGTGTGTGTGTGTGTGTGTGTGTGTGTGTGTGTGTGCTCTGCTCAGCTCAGCTCAGCTCAGCTCTGTGTTTGTGTCTGTCCGACACCGGCATTTGTTTTCAAATGACCATGAACAGTCATTTACACACATCTGGCTAACTCCATAGGTAGCCTATATGCGGGTGTTCCCAAAATAAATTAGTTTAATCTTAATCTCGATGTAGTGCTAAATGCTGTCGGACGTGCACCGGAACGAACGTCACCAGAGGCGGATTTAGGATTGTAGGAGATCCGGGGCTTAGCCCAGGAGTCGTTGGGTTGGGGGGGGGGGGGGGGGGGGGGGTGCAGGGGTACAGTGCTATTTTTTACAAGTGGGGGGTGGACCGAACATCCTTTAGGGGGGTCGCAGGCTAATGTCCCACAGTGGCTGCCTCTCTGGTGGACTCCGGTACTGCACATTACTCCCGAGACGTTATAAATTATTTTTTTTACATTTTTAAATTTTTTTTTTAAGTGAAACATCCGGGGCTTTTCAGAAAACATCCAGGGCTCTATTTATAGTGCACTGATGATGAAGACTTCTAGACATGAGGAACTGCCGCCAACACTGAATACGTGATGTGGACCATAAATATATCAACAATTAAACAACATCTTCCATTTCTTTTCACACAATACGTCTCCTTGCAGTATCAACACTAATTCGGCTGACTTTTATATTTGATCCAATTAGTAGATAGTCTGTATGTACACCATAATGGTGTACAGCTGATAGAAAGGGACTTTTTTGTAGTTTTTAAAGATATTACTGATTTTCTGAACTACCTTTCCAACTCCTCATGCAGTTGACTGTTACAGGTCTATACAAGTTCATGGTACAATGCATAAGCTTCACATCGAGAGACTGAAACTGTATTTTCCTTTACCGTTCTGTTTTAATTTCACAATAAAGTGAATAGTCATATTATGTTTGATATTATTATGTTTTATTAACTAGACCACTGGTTTTTTAAACCGCACCTCCTAGTGGTTAAAGTACGTTATTGAATTTAGTTGTTGAATAAGTTATATTTGATGAAAACATTTAAATATTAAGAGTAGCCTACATACAAAATAGGGGTCAATGATAGAAATATAGAATAGAAAATATTAAGAAGATACTGTAGTGATCTCTACAATAAAACAGTTTAGTGCAGGACGTCCAAAGATATTAACAGGAGGATGTGCAAAACAGACAAACCGATAAGGCTGCATTTTTACTCAGGTGTAACTAAAGTCTGATTTAAGGGTTGTTTATATTTCACATCATTAATCAGAATCTGCAAAATAACACAAATAAATGTAGTGGAGTAAAAATACCAGGTTAACCTCTGAATTGTAGTGGAGTAGAACAAAGTAGTACATGCTGCTGTAACAAAAACATTTCCCAACTTGGGATCAATAAAGTATCTTATCTTAAGATGATCGATGGCTTCTGCCATATTTGCTAAATGTGCATCTGAACCTTGACAAGTGCATGTTTCAGGCTTATCAATTAACAACAGGAGGGGTCACAGACATAAGACCAGCTGTTAAATAAAGCTCTTCTGACCTTCGCTGTCATGTGGGTATATTAATGCTGCCCATTATGGACACAAGCAATTTTCACCCATGTATTAATTATATGTTTTAAATTTGATAACACCAATATGTTTCGTATCCCCTAAACCTCCAGGGATGTATACAGTTTAATACTGGCAACTTCTAATTGTGGGAAATACGAAAACGTCTTTTACAACTACAATTCCCAGTAGAGACGTGCCATAGAACATGTTGCGAAACACACGCATGTGTAATTCTGGGGGGGGAGGGGCTGGGCTGGACCCGTCCAAGTCCAGTTTTGGACAGTCTGGCGTGGTTCCATTCCATTTCAAAGAGCTGTTTGACACTCGGCGTAACCTTGTCGCACTGCCACTCCAACATCCAATCACAGAGCTTGAGGGCTAATCACGGGGTTTGTAAAGCAAGGCGGATGTTGTAGTCCCAAACGATAGCTGGGGATTCTGGGTAGTGTAGTGTCTTCGGAAACTCTGTAGTGTCTAAACTCCGAAAAAACTATTTGTTTCTCCGAATCGAAGGTTAAAGACTGTATATAATGACTATTTTGCACATCCCTTTCAAGATTTCAAGATTTTCTAAGGTTTATTGACATATCATATAGGCACACAACTATGGTGTAGTTATGCATTGAATGAAAAACTTGGGTCGCAGGTTCCTCAATAGTGCATTACAAGACATCTATCAATATTTGTGCATACCTCCAGCAATGTTAACTATGTTGAAGCACTTATTTTAACTGATATTATACATATGTATTATACTCTTATAAGATGTATGTAGATATTTCATCTCCGGCCTTGTCAGGTATTGAACAATCAATAAATAAAGAACACAGAATTATTAAATATAAAACACAGAATTTGTGTGATTATACTAAATGATTTACAAATAAACACCACTGCATATTTACAACTGTTACACATGCTGATGTAACGCAAATGTTTCCAACTTGGGATCAATAAATATATCTTATCTTAAGCTGATCGATGGCTACTGCCATATTTGCCTCTGAACCTTGACAAGTGCATGTTTCAGGCTCATCAATTAACAACAGGAGGGTATGCTAACGTAGGCTATCTATGCCACAATTTTAGATGCAGATTTTGTTAAACTAATACGTTTGCGCTGTGGACCAACACTATACATTGACGGGGAAGGCGGTAGCAATAAAGATAACACCATTAAACAGTTACACAACATAACAGAAATAATATCGATAGCAGCGTCCCTAGCAACAAGTAGTTAATAATAATAAAAGACATTAAGAAAAAGGCATTTAAACAGTCATTAAAAAGCAACACAATATACCTGCATTGCATTACTCTAAACGTGTAATAACGTGCTTTAACCAGTAGGTGGTTTGGGTTAAAAAGCTGTCAAGTTTACAGTGTTAACAAAATAAAATATACTGCTGTTTCTGGTTTAGTTTACGACGGATATATGTAGTTATTGTTTTGATATTTGTAACACAAAAGCGATGGAAAAACCCCACAGCAACACAGAAAAGAAGGTCTTAACATGACCCAGCGGTCTAGTAGTTAATAAAAAACAATAATAACAAAACAAAATATTACTACTAACTTTATTGTGAAATTCAAACTGAACGGTAAAAGAATAGTTTCCGGTCTATTCTGAGCCCGATCTCTGTAGATAAATAAAAATAAAGAACTACGACAGATGTGTAATATATTTAATGCAGCCGAACCATTTATTACAATGCATTCATGTGATGACTTTCAAAGAGTAAAGCAAGCACTGCTGAATAAAGTATGATTTGATCTTTTACGAAACGTTTTTTTCCATATGGAATGCAGTTGGAGGTCAACCAATCACAGAGCTTGAGAACTAATCACGGGGTTTGTCAAACAGAGCACATGGTGTAGTCCTAAACGATAGCTGGGGATTCTGGGTAGTGTAGTGTCTTCTGCCAACCTTTACTCCGAAAAAATATTTGTTTCTCCGAATCGAAGGGGAAAAATACATAAGCATTGCACACAATTTAAACCAATCAATGTTGTGTAATTAACAAGGATAATCTGGTGTTTTTGAGTCGATGAGTAGTGCCAGATATCACTGTAAAATCAATCGACAGTAAGGGGAATACTTACTTCCGGGTGTACAATTCTCCGTTATCCAATGGGAATGGACGCTCACATTGCCTTTTGGGCAGCCGACACAAACGAATGCCGTGCTTCCATGAGCGTCAAATCTCGCCGCAGATGGGAATACATTGCAATCAGTTGAAAGCTATTTGCGTCCCTTTATGAAGCTGAAGGAGCCTAGGAGCGTCACAACTGCACGCCACGGGACCCTGACCAAACGTCGCTCCTGGACGATTATGGAGTGAGAGTGTGTTGTACAAATGAATTTTAGTAAAGAAATCAGCTGGGGAAGTTTGATGGTAATACCTATTGAGCCATACATCTACACTTCAGTAGCACACCAAACTTTCCAAATGTGTTACTGAGTATATCAGACCGAGGGTTTCATTCAGATTGTATTCATAGCCAGATGTATGTAGCATCTCATCATATAAACTCGGAAAGAAATGTATTTTTTTATGAATAAAGAAATGTCCCTCCCAACAACAATATTGAACTTGATTTCATTCAGATTACTGTAAGAAATTCTAGTAAATTAGCATACATTTAATAAGATAATGCGTCATCTGCATATTTAAACTTTAAAAAAAAACATGAATAAAATAATTATCTTAATGGTGCGATATCAAAATATCCATAATTTATTTGTCTTCTGCCTCATTCAGATGTACTGCCTCCCCATACACAACTCACATATTGAATACAGTTTCTTCTATGTAATGCATAACCAACAGGTGTTCACTGTTACAGTGTAACATAGTGCTATCTCAGTGTGATCAATACAATACACTAGAAATGATTGAATTTAAAATCAAGTCCCATTCAGTGTTAATTGCTTTAGTACAAATTGTGTTACAGTACATTTTAACCACACATTACTCATTTGTTGTGAGTTTCTGCTAATGTTATTTAAGTATATACAAATATTGCAGTCTTGTCATTAAACTTAATTAAAATACAATGTTCAAATCACACTTTTTACAAATGCAATCACAAAGATAAACACACGAAACGAGGGATGCACGATATACATGAGCAGATAATACAAAATCAATATTACTGTGAACGAGCAAGATTGCTTTCATTATCTTAACAAGCGTTGATAATTAAAGGTCCCCTATCATACTGTTTTTCATCAATATATTAAAGGTCTCATATATATACAGAACCTGTCTCTGAAGTGTTTGGCTCCAAACACCAAACAGATCATTGCAGCATTACCCATAATCCCCTCTGTTTCAGCCCTGTTTCCAAAGTGCTGATTCTCTGTCTGTTACTTTAGATGAAAATAAGGAGCCCCTCCCCACGCCCCTCTGAGAGAGATTTGGTTACAAATAACTCAATGGTGCTCTAGGAGGAGATTCAGGTGATAAGGGGGGGGGGGGGGGGGGGGGGGTTACCTTGGTTGCTGACTGGCTAATGGTTACACAAGACAACACATCGTTATGACATCATAAAGTGGCCAAAATCTGATCAGCTCGTTTTCAGAAAAGGTTTTTATAGAAATGGATCAAAAAGAGAGAGAATCTTTGTTCCTGAAACTTTCAGAGTCTCTTTCCACAGAGAAGAGACATGAAGAAGGGGGCAGATGTTGATGTAGAAGAGACATGAAGAAGAGGGGACACATGTTGATGTAGAAGAGACATGAAGGGGGAGAAGAGGGGACACATGTTGATGTAGAAGAGACATGAAGAAGAGGGGACACATGTTGATGTAGAAGAGACATGAAGAAGAGGGGACACATGTTGAGTAGAAGAGACATGAAGAAGAGGGGACACATGTTGATGTAGAAGAGAACATGAAGAAGAGGGGACACATGTTGATGTAGAAGAGACATGAAGAAGAGGGGACACATGTTGATGTAGAAGAGACATGAAGAAGAGGAGGACACATGGTGATGTAGAAGAGACATGAGAGAAGAGGGGACACATGTTGATGTAAAAGAGACATGAAGAAGAGGGGAGGACACATGTTGATGTAGAAGAGACATGAAGAAGAGGGGACAAACATGTTGATGAAGAAGAGACATGAGAAGAGGGGACACATGTTGATGTAGAAGAGACATGAAGAAGAGGGACACATGTTGATGTAGAAGAGACATGAAGAAGAGGGGACACATGTTGATGTAGAAGAGACAGAAGAAGAGGGGACACATGTTGATGTAGAAGAGACATGAAGAAGAGGGGACACATGTTGATGAAGAAGAGACATGGAGAAGAGGGGACACATGTTGATGTAGAAGAGACATGAAGAAGAGGGGAACATGTTGATGAAGAAGAGACATGAAGAAGAGGGGACACATGTTGATGAAGAAGAGACATGGAGAAGAGGGGACACTGTTGATGTAGAAGAGACATGAAGAAGAGGGGACACATGTGATGTAGAAGAGACATGAAGAAGAGGGGACACATGTTGATGAAGAAGAGACATGAAGAAGAGGGGACACATGTTGATGAAGAAGAGACATGGAGAAGGGGACACATGTTGATGAAGAAGAGACATGAGAAGAGAGGGGACACATGTTGATGTAGAAGAGACATGAAGAAGAGGGGACACATGTTGATGTAGAAGAGACATGAAGAAGAGGGGACACATGTTGATGTAGAAGAGACATGAAGAAGAGGGGACACATGTTGATGAAGAAGAGACATGAAGAAGAGGGGACACATGTTGATGTAGAAGAGACATGAAGAAGAGGGGACACATGTTGATGAAGAAGAGACATGAAGAAGAGGGGACACATGTTGATGTAGAAGAGACATGAAGAAGAGGGGACACATGTTGATGAAGAGAAGAAGAGACATGAAGAAGGGGGACACATGTTGATGAAGAAGAGACATGGAGAAGAGGGGACACATGTTGATGAAGAAGAGACATGAGAAGAGGGACACATGTTGATGTAGAAGAGACATGAAGAAGAGGGGACCATGTTGATGTAGAAGAGACATGAGAAGAGGGGGACACATGTTGATGTAGAAGAGACATGAGAAGAGGGGACACATGTTGATGTAAAGAGACATGAAGAAGAGGGGACACATGTTGATGTAGAAGAGACATGAAGAAGAGAATGAAGAAGATGGGGACACATGTTGATGTAGAAGAGCCATGAAGAAGAGGGACACATGTTGATGAAGAAGAGACATGAAGAAGAGGGACACATGTTGATGAGAAGAGACATGAAGAAGAGGGGACACATGTTGATGTAAGAAGAGACATGAAGAAGAGGGGACACATGTTGATGAAGAAGAGACACTGGAAGAAGAGGGGAACATGTTGATGTAGAAGAGACATGAAGAGAGGGGACACATGTTGATGTAAGAAGAGGACATGAAGAAGAGAGGACACATGTTGATGTAAGAAGAGACATGAAGAAGAGGGGACACATATTGATGAAGAAGAGACATGGAGAAGAGGGGACACATGTTGATGAAGAAGAGACATGAAGAATAGGACTTTGCATAATAGGTGACCTTTAATACTTTATTCTGATTTGGACATTTAAGAGGTCTGCTAATATTCGCTAGCAGACAGTTAAGGATGTTGCCTGAGGGACTACAGTATGTGCAGTCATATCAATCCGCAGAAAGAAGTCCGGTCAATTTAATGTCAGCTGTGGACAACAAACATTAGTTTACTCACAGTGGAATACTTTGTGAATACACATCTTTATATTCGTGGAGGGGCTATGGCTGTGGCTCTGTCTCTCAGCCTAGGATGGATATTTGTATATATTTCTCATGGTTGATTGTAATCAATCCTATGATATATTACTTTAAAGGTGTCTTCTGTGTTGTATTTGGGTCACTAGTGACATTTGTTAGCCCCATAGGGCAACCTAAGGGTGGGCGATAAACTGTCCTCAGTTGAGAAAACTAAAACAGAACAAGAGAAGATACTGGTTTTAAACTCACTATGTACATTTTACACTTATATTTAATTAAAATGCCATTCCTCACACACTTAATGTACACAATATCCTGCTTTATATTGTGCTTAATGCAAACTGGTATTTCAACATGTATATTTTCAACTTTTTTATTGCCGTTTTATTTCTATTTTGGGACGTTTACATTTCTTATTTTAATTTCTCTTATGTGCAATGCCTTGTTTTTGTGTTGCTGCAACGCAAGCATTTCCTAAATCGGGTTCAATAAAGTATTTCTAATCTTATCTTAAAACAGCGAGCTAGACGTCAGAGAAATCTGCAGAAGAAGACAGTCAGGAAGTCTCTCCCTTGATCTTCCTTAGCAACGGTCATTATTTTGCCTAGCAGCGGTGTTATATCGAGTATTAACAACCTCTGAAACGTCCAATTGGCCAATCAGAGTCGAGTATTCAACTAAGCCGTGTAACAATACAAAGTAACTGAATCAGGACTTGTTAGATATGGTTATGTCAGAGCTTTCTAATCTTAAATCACTCGTCTTTGCTCACTACATCTTAGCCTTTCTAACCCTCTTTGTGTGCATTCACTACACTTCATGCTCTTCTTTAATGATGTAAATAAAGTCACCAGTCATGAGAAAACAGGTTATCATTAGTATTGGCTGAAAACGATCGTGCATCCCTTCACAAAACCAAACATGAAATGCATATTATTCCGTCAAACAGGTCTTCTGTGTATTTTCTGTCTACAACACTAGACATACAGGCTACAAAATAGTTGCAGTGGCTCAGTCAGTGGGGGCTTGGACTGTGAGCCGTAGGGTCGCCGGTTCAAGTCCCCGACCAGTCCTAAATATGGAGTGTGGACTGCTACTTGGAGAGGTCCCAGTTCACCTCCTGCCCTGCCGTGGTGCCCTTGAGCAAGGCACCGGACAACCCCCTTCACTCCGGGTGCTGTACAATAGCTGCCCACTGCTCCTAGTACTAGACTCCTGGCACTGGATGGGTTAAGAGCAGAGAACAAATGTCACTGTGTGTGCTGTGTGCTCTGCATGTGTGACCATTACAGAGGGGTTCATCCCTCCCAATTCTATTCTATAGCTCCTCCTCCATGTGCACTGCAACGTACATCGTAGAAGTACTCAAAGTATCCGGAAACAACTCGTTTGAAGAAAGAGCCAGCTCCTCCATTGTGCATGTGTTTGATCCAGCAGCGGCCAGCAGGGGGCGCTGTCACCTCTCATATTACCGACACTCCCTCCATGTCTCTCTCCGTGCTTCCCATGCGACCAAAGACAGTCTGATGGCTGGTGTCCATTACGGCAGGCTACAGATACTCTTCTTCCTTTACATACAGGATCTCATGGGCTGAGCTGGGAACCTGGACGAGAGACAGAGAGATCATTCAGAGAGGTTTAGGGAGTAAGGGATCACATGTATTGGGATTATGTCATTCAAAAAAGGTAGCTGTAGATGTAATCAGATTATATATTTGAAATGGGGTTTACTAGCAGGATTACAGTCTGAGTAAAAACCAGAGAGCAGATAGTGTTTGTTGTAAAGGATCAGATGTTCTCTCTTCTCTGTGAGCTGTTCTGTTCTGTAGGAAAATACTTTCAGTCTGAATCTCTACTTCTACTTCCTGAATCTGCTTCATGGTTTCCACTTTCTTTAACCATTCATTTGGCCTTCTTCATGGATCATCATTAGTGACCACTTGTAAACCACTTTCCTCTGTGTCATCACAATTAAGATATCCAGAGGGGAGTATTGGATTACATGTAACGGTTTTATGTAATCAGGATACAAATAAGCAACTGTATTCCCTTTTAACTAATCAGATTACTGTTATACTTCCAGACATTGGGGACTATTAGCAGGCTTAAAATGTTAGTCAAACCTAAAAAGACCATCTAGTGTTTGTTGTAAAGGATCAGATGTTATCTCTTCTCTGTGAGCGGTTCTGTTCTGTAGGATAATACTTTAAGTGTGAATACTTCTACTGCCTGAATCTGCTTCATGGTTTCCACTTTCTTTGCTTCATTTGTTCTGTTTCTAATTCAGCAGGTGAACCTACATGTTCATAAAGTAGTGTGTGTGAGCTTAACTGTGTGTGTTAAACTAAAACGGAGCATTTTCTGTCAGCTCAGATTTTAATTCTGCTTTTTTAAACTAGTATGTGCTCATGTTTCAGTGTTGGTGTGTCGGCTTCATGAGAGGCAGGTTTTCTTTTTAAATAATGACATTTTTGATCCTAAATATCTCGGTTTCTTCTTTTCTAAGGTCACATTGTTCTGTTGTCTTATATAATACACTATATATATTTGTTATATAATATTACATTGGCTCTTCTTTTTCAGGGGTGAGCTTTAATATAAATGTAACTCCCGTTCTTCCTGTGTTGTCTGGAGAGGAGCGGGTCATAGGTCAAATGTGGCCGCTCTGACCTGTGAAGTCTAGTAAAGCAAAACAACAGAATCCAAGTTCAGCGAGCCATCTGCAGTTCATCTAAAGACCTTCAGAGACTCCTGGTGTACTTGTTTAAGTAAGTGTGGCTGTAGTTGTGTGTATGTTGTAGCAATGAATTAAGAACAGCGTCATATAAATGCCTGTTACATTACATTTGAGCAGCAATGATAATTCAACTTATATTGATAATCACCAACTATTTTGATTCATCTTCAAAGTGATTTATTTTTTCCAAAATGGCACAAAATGTTTTTTTTCATTGCATTTGACATTGAGTTAATCCAAAAGTAACGCAAAGTTACATTATTTTTATATTTTGACACTTAGATTGTAACACAGTAACCCTCCTAACCCTGCTCAGTGCTCACAGCTGTGGATTGATGCGACAATATGAATAAAAGGTCAACTGTGGGACACACTGAGCAGGAGCACCTGTCGTTGGTGATATCTTTGAGTAAGTATGAACTGCTAATGTGTGAGTAAATATTTAATATCTGGGAGCAAATGTATATACCTGGTTGACGCCCCCCACCACCAGCAGGCGGTCTCTGATGACGATGGAGGAGGTGGAGCATCGGGGGGAGTTCATGGGAGACAACGTCTCCCACTTCTTCTTCTGAGGGTGGAAGGCCTCCACTGTGTCCAGGGCCGAGGGCTCGTGACCTACACACACACACACACACACACACACACACACACACACACACACACACACACACACACACACACACACACACACACACACACACACACACACACACACACACACACACACACACACACACACACACACACACACACACACACACACACACACACACACACACACACACACACACACACACACACACACACACACACACACACACACACACACACACACACACACACACACACACACACACACACGTACTTTTAAAAGTGAAACATTGGAGGTGTCCTTGCAGGTTGAAGTCAGCAGAAGTCAGCATTGACCCGTTCACACACATTGTAACACTAACACACATTCACACACACTTTTGGGTTAGGTATCTTTCCCTAGGACACATCAACATGTTGTCTTCAGTGGGGATCAACCTCTCTTGTAAATGTACGACTTTAATCATGGTAATTCTTTTTTTTCAGACAGACGTCACATTACACACTTCCCCCGGCTCCTTAGATTGTCCCTTATAGGCTGTGGTAGTTTACTGACTGGGATATAGGGTATTTCTCAGGTGTCTCTTTCAAAGGAGATCTTACAACAAAAAGGCATCCGTTTTTATTTAATGCTGCAAACCTTCCCACTGGACTCAGATGTTGCATTTGTTATCACATACATTTACTCGTTAAGATTAGACAAGATTGAACTAGAATCTTTATTGATCCCAAATTGGAAAATTGTTTATTTGGGATTTGTTTTAATCTTACATTAACCTTCCTGTTGTCCCGGGGTCAAATTTGACCAATTCCTGCATGTTTTTATGTCAGAAAAAAGGGTTATTTCATATAATTGCCACACAAATACTTTGGTATCCTACTGCCTACTTTGTAAGATCATTTATTTCATATAATTATGTGTTTTGTTTAAATATATACAGCATCTGGTGTCATTTTGTGCTGCCAGTAAAGAAATGAAAATGGTTTCAAAACAGTATTCTGACTACATCTTGTAATATACCAGATGAGTCATCAAGAAATGTTCATAACATTCCCTTGTTTGGCTTTAACTAACCTAAACATTTAGGTTTGGTTCTGTATGAATGAGATCTATCGACTATTAATTCCAAAAAGAGAAGTTAACCTTGTGTTATTGAGTTGGAAGAAAGTTGGCTTTAATGTCCCAACACAGAAATGGGGGATGATTTATTCTATCATCTTAATAAACCGTCAAAGTATCTCTCACCCAGTCCTCCCGCCACCACCATGCGTCCTCGCAGGAAAGCAGAAGCAAAGTCAGCTCTCTTCGTCTTCATCGCCACCGTCTCCTCCGACTTCAACCAGCAGCCTGCGGAGGATCACACACCACAGCTGAAACGAGCAGGAGTGTGTGTACTGTTGTAGTATGTATCATTAAGTCTCATTTAAGTATGTAAACGTCCTTCTTTTATTTCCTGCAGTTTGAATGAACCAGTCCTAACGTAAACTAGGGCTCGTTCCCAGGCTTTAATACAAAAGACTGGCCACCTTCTGTTCTCTTGCACTCGACAGACAGGAGGACCGTGGTCAGGCAAATGATCATCCGGATGTTACCTGTCTTATGTCCCCTTTGTTATCTGCTCTCATCGGCATAAAGTCATTGCTTTTCTGTGTAACGGGGTCAGATTCTGCTACATCAGTGGTACAGGATAGATAAGTCCACCACTTTGGTCTAAGCTTGTATATTTGATCTTTTCTTACCAGAAGGTGATTAAGTGTGGAATTTCCACCACAGGTACAAGCTCATAAAGTTAGCGAGGTCAGAGGAACTGTGGAGCTGAGCTTGTTTTCAGAGAGAAATGAACACACAGGCCAGCTGCAGCTAGGACACTACACACGCACACACCTGGCAAGGACACAGGAAGGGTATACCGAACACTGAGCAGCAGCAGACAGAGAGGGGGCAGGCAGGAGTTGGAGTTAGGGTCAGAATATTACAAGACTAATGTTGGCTTGTGAGTGAACTTTAATCTAAATGTTACTGTAGTGCATCCTGTGTTGTCTGGAGAGGAGCGGGTCATAGGTCAAATGTGGCCACTCTGACCCGTGAAGTCTAATAAAGCAAAACAACAGAATCCAAGTTCATCTGCAGTTCATCTAAAGCCCTTCAGAGACTCCTGGTGTACTTGGTAATTATCAGACTGTGAGTGTAGTTGTATGTAAGTTGTTGTGTTGATTTAAGCACAGTGTAATATAAATGTTACATTTCAGCAGCAATGACTATTCGATTTATATTAATAATTGCCAACTATTTTGATTCATCTTCAAAGGAATGTATTTTGCACAAATGGCCCAAAATGCAGTTTTTAGCTTCTCAAACATACCATTTTAAAATGTGCTTTGCTTTCTATAATATTAAACTGACTTTTTGACTGACCGCTAACCAAAGTGATTGTTGGTCACAGCACCAGCGGAACCTATTTGGACTTTCATTTTGAAAGGTACATCAACACACACACACACACACACACACACACACACACACACACATCACACACACACACACACACACACACACACACACACACACACACACACACACACACACACACACACACACACACACACACACACACACACACACACACACAAAGATAGTAGAAATTCTTAGTGTCAGTGACGGCTTTTGGTTTTTGTGTGCTGGCATTGATCGTAAAGTGCTGGGTGTTGATAGTGTTTGCTTAAAAGTTAGGTTATAAAACAACGCCACATGTAGTTTTTGTAATTGTTATAGTATTTCAAGGTATCAGATTGCGTTTCCATCTTTGTTCTATACTTTGACTGGAAAGGGGATAGCAGGAATGCACCCGGTGCTCAACGTTCACAGCTGCTCACTGACTAACCCTTTCTAATACTTTAAGACTTGGCATTAGTTTGAATCGCCAAAACAAGAAAGATCCAGCAAAATAAGTTGCACCAAAACATTTTCTGATCCCCCAGCAGCTGATAACAGCCAATAAGGAAGCTCCACTGCTGGGAATTGAACCACACAGGTGCAGGGGAGAGCAGGTGCCTCTTCTTATCCACCACAAAACAGCTATTGGCAGTTTTAATAGCAAAATATCCAAAGCCAAAAAATCAGTCAAGTCGCAGGTGTGGAAGCCATTTCAATTTAAATGTTATCTCTCTAATTACCTGACGCTTATGACCCACATGAAAGACGGTTCTCCAAAGACCTAATGCGGTCAGAGTGAAGGTGACATTTCCCTTTATATCCAGAGCTGAAGCAACCGAGGTGATACAAGGGAAATTGAGAGAGATATAGTCGTTCTCTTTCCCGAGCAGACTCTGCAGAGGTTTTTTTACTTCTAGCTTTTGTTGCTGCCAAGTGTTGTTTATCTGAAGTGAGACCGGAGAAAACCATGACACGGGAAGAAAGATAACTTAATTAGGGAGCGAGGGAGAGAGAGGGAACAAGAAAGAGAAAAGAGGAGAGAAAAAGCACAGAAATGTCTCTCGTTATCTTCCTCTCCTTGTTATTCATCCTCATTTATTTCCAATCCTTTTCTTAAACAAAGGCAGAGACAACAAGGTGAAAACAGACAATAGACGGAGAGAGAAGGAAAGAGGGATTATCAGCCAGACGGTGATTCCTCCAGCAGGGTGGAAATGAACAGACGGGTTTTCTTTTCCAGCCTGGTTACACTGCAGATAACAGACCACAGCTGGATGTCCACTCTGCTCTTAACACTGCAGATGTGAGATGTTAACTTGATTAGAGGAGTTATTTGGTGGTGAAAAACAGAGCTGCACTGATTTCAATGTGTCTGTAGCATTGTGTTTCCAAATGTAAGATGTACTGAAAGTTGCCATGCAATGCTTTTTGTGTTAAACGAGTAAAAGGTTGTGTATTACCTGTTAAGCCCCGAGCCGGGTTTTCAGGTCTCGGGCTCGAAAATGACATTCCCAGAACAAATGACTATAACTTCACTTCTAAAAGGGGTACATTAATAATCTTTGTTCTCAAAGTAATGATAAACCTGTGAGTTGGATGTAGAAAAGTCAGAATCAATATAGATTTATTTTTATTTTAAGTAAATTCAGATTGAACATATTAAAAAAATATAAATTATTGTGTCCGTCCAAAAAAAACATTACTTATAGTGAAAACCACCCTTGAATGATGGGATGGTAGACTAAAAGCTTTAGGAATCCAAACTATAACATATAATAAGTACCCTGTATCAAGATTGATGCAAAACTAGTGAAGTTTGACCTTTTTAGAGAGGTTTAGCAAAAGAAAACCCACCTCTGGGTGGATTTTCCGTGTCTCTGGAACCCATTGGTCGATTTTGGTGATTGACATCTCTTTTGAACCGTTAGAGCCAATAGAATCGAAGGGGAGGTTCCACATACACACACGTTACCATTGAGGAGTGAGAGTGATGCGCAAAGTACGAAAAAGCATCTGATGGTGAATCAAAACATGTTAATTGCAAAATAGATAAGTGGTTGGAGGGTCACCCCTTACCCTATCTAGCCATCAAGTATTGAGTACGCATTAGAATAAAGTAATTTATTAAAATGGATGATCTATTAATGATGATTGGATCTAAAGAGATGTTGGATCTACAAAAAAATCCTGCACTTTGAATCTGATTTCACTTCATACTTAATACTGAAAAAGTGAGATATCATCTATTTGGCAGTGGCGAACCGTCAAGGCCTTCAAGGTATTCATAGAATACCCTGGAACACTCAGATAAAACAAAAATCGATTTACTTATATAAATAAAAATGTAATTAAATGTATATAAAATGAATAAATGAGAATGGTATCTGTGTTGTTGATCTGTAATATTACAGTGTTACGTTGATTTGTTTGTCCTTCTCGGACCATGCACTACGCATTTCAGTGGTTTTGTGTTAGAAAAGAAAGCAACCAATCAGATCTTGTTCTGGGTCTCTGGGTAGAATATCCTTCACCAAGGTATTCTACATCCTTGATCGAATGCCCTGGCCATTGCACTGAATGAGAGCGTACGTTTGGACTGACAGTTTGATCAACCAATCATATATTGATTTGTAGCCAATGGGCGTGTTCTTTCAGAGTTCCCCTCGGTTTCAGGGTGCTCTAGAAGGCCCGCTAGTTAACTGGCTCGAGACAGAGGATCCAGATGAATGCGACGAAGCAATTCCTGCCGTTTTATTGTTTTTAACGTTGAAATGACAAGTGCAACAGGTGAAGATGAAGTTGTTGCGGAATTGTTGTGAGTACCTTTTTCAAGACGACCATTCAGTGAAAAGACGGACATTATAATGCCGCGGAGGGGGGGGGGGGGGGGGTGTGTCTACAGAAGGTCCAGTTGTGATAGACACGGTTCGCCACTGCTATTTGTTTCCATTTAGCGGTCAATGGACAATAAACTACAACATGAACGTACAAAGTGTGTGCAGGATGGAAGCTAATTCCTTTATAAACAGTGCGACGGTCTGGACGTTGCTTTTTAAATTACCGTTGTGTCAACACATCACACTGCAGACTTATCATCGGGTCCTCTGAGAGAGAGCGACTGCGAGCTTTATTCCTATTTACTTTGGAGGGATTACACACGTCTTTGCACCAAGATTTTCTTTTGTGCGATGGAGGGAAAACACCAGCACGCTTTATGCTGCTCTGGAGGGAGACAGAGGAGGAGAATAAAGTGATGGAGAGGCAGAGAAAATACAGAGAGAGAGAGACAAGAGAGCGAGGGAGATGAGGCGATTCTCTGAAGACGGGCTTTGTAGACATTTCTTCCACAGCTCGCCTCTGTAATTGTCCATTGTGATTAAAATGAGAAGAGGATGGTGATTGCTCCTCTGTCTCTGATGGATCATTTCTGTCTGCCATGTGAGCTGACCACACTGGACAGAATCCCTCTATTATTGTGTGGCATTTTCAATAATCACACATTGGCCCTTAGCGATGGCCAAAACAAAAGCACATTTGCGCTTTTCTCATTTCTGCTTGATTCCTTCTGCTTTGAGGTATTTTGGGCAGTTTTTAACGTGGGAATACATTTATTCCTAGTTGGTTCCAGAGGGATTGCATCATTTGTGGTTTTTGTTTCTGTTGCCTGAGATGCCTCAGAGAAGCTTCTGATGTCTTTGTATTCTGTTTTAGAGACAGTAAAAGCAGAATAATTTCAGTTGTTGACAACAGAAAATCCACTTTAGAGGGATGGTTCACCCAAATTGGCAAAAAAAGTATTCCCATCTTGTGCATTTCTGTTTTAGTTTCAGCATCTGAGAAAGCATGAAGATTAGATGCAGTTTTCCGACACAATAGGCGCGTTCACACCGCAGTAATTTTCCCACTTTAGTTCCGAAATGTTGCGTTCACACCAAAAAAATCTGGAACTAAAATTAGTTCATGAGAACCTTTTCCCCCCCTTTTCCGTCCCTGCTAGAGAGCAGGGACTTTCATGGGGGAAAATGGTTCCTATTTCTGATTGGCTGGGCGGATTGCAAACCACGGCCCCGTAAAACTCCCAAAAAGTTTTGTGAAGCCGCCATTTTATTTTCCTCGCATTAGCATTATTAGCATTAGCATTAGCACATCGCACAAACGCAGAGAGACTAACTTATAATAATAATAATAATACATTTTATTTCTATAGCACTTTTCTTGAACCCAAAGACGCTATGGCAACACAAAATAAAACATGTGACGTCAGCAACTTCATTTGCCTAATCCTCCCTCAGGGATTTATTCCGGTGTGAACGCGATCTGTACTTAGTTCATGAGAACTAAAGAGTTCTCATGAACTAATGTCTGATGAACCTTTGTGGGAAAAGTACTGCAGTGTGAATGCGCCTAATAAGACTATAAGTGACATACTGTATAACTGAGTCACATAGCAAATTCAGTTTTGTTTCTGTCCCTTTTAACTCTCTTCTTACAGATTAAGATTGAGTGCTCATGCTCTCCATTAATACTCACTTTATCTTGTTTTTGGAACTGTCAAGAAGTCAAACTGTATGTATAGCATATAAGTTTTAATGCAAATAAACACAACAAGAACATTTTACATAGCGGCCAAACAGTGGCACTACCACGTCCTACAGTCCTTGACTCATTGGGCCCCAAATACTAACACCTATTGACTTACATTAGGAAAGAGACGTCTGTAAAGTGGATAATAGAAAATAAAACGCAAATCAACTTGCCAGGGCGAACACTTGAATAGCTCTTATTTAAATCATTAAGGTCTAAAAGTCGTAAAATGTGCTACAAGCTGAATTTGTTTCCCTCTCCATTCATTCAGCTTATCAGACACTGGCTGTGATGCTACGGTAACGAATCGGAGGCTAAAGAAAAACTCAACCTGCACCCATGGACAGCCATGGAAATGCACCAGCCATTGAAGCAAATGTTCATAGTGGCCAAACCATGGTACTACACTTTGATGTCAGTGTAACGTCATAAGGCCCAAAATACTTCTTCCCATTGACTTACATCGGGAAAGAGACGTCTGAAAATCAACGTATAATTATTCTCTAATTGACTATTCAGCACGAACACTTGAATAGCCCTTATTTAAATCAGTAGGGTCCTAAAGACCCAGAGTTATATTCCCTCTACATTAATTTGACTGAGCCCAGAGTGACAGCTTGGATGCGGGGCTTAAGGAAAACGCAAGTACACGTGACTGGTTGATCCGGGTACTTTTCAAATCCACAGTCAATCCATTTTGGGCTTTATGCTCCACTGAGCAACTTTCCTCAGACACTTTAATGACCTAAAAACTTGGACAATTAAATCCACGACTATCTGCATCGTTACAACAAGAAGAACGGATAATTCCTTCTCAGTAATTTGCATAAAGCCCATTTTTCATTCTGTGTTAATTTTCTTTTTCACACTTGCATCTTCACTTGTTGCCACCTGCCCACAGCGCCAACACACCAGCTAACAGGTGCGTGTCTTAATACTGCAGATATGGAATGGAACAGTAATAGAATATCACTGTGTGACAGCAGATTGCATGACTGTGTGTGCGTGTGTGTGCGTGCGTGTGTGTGTGGGGGGGGGGGGGAGATATTGCTGGAGATGGATAATAAAGCAATCTGTTTTCTGGATCTTGTAATTTAAAACGCTCCCCATCCCCTGCCCTCCCCCCGCAGCTCATCTCCCATCTCATCTCCACCAAAATTAGATTGGAGAAACGGGGTACGGCTTCCTTGTGTGTGTGTGTGTGTGTGTGTGTGTGTGTGTGTGTGTGTGTGTGTGTGTGTGTGTGTGTGTGTGTGTGTGTGTGTGTGTGTGTGTGTGTGTGTGTGTGTGTGTGGATATGTGTCAGTGTAAGAGTGTGTTAGTGTGTATTGTGAGGCATTCTTTCCCTCTCTGTCTCCTACACAAGGCAAACTTTCAACAGCATTATCATACATTAACATTATCACTCCCACATTCTGCTTTTATTTATTTGGCTTTCCAAATAACCTCTCCCGACGTGTGACCGTATCTCCGGCTGTCTGAAATGACTTATCGATTCTTGCTCTACCAATTTCTCCTTCCGGTCCCTCCTCAATTTGTTCACCTGTTACTTTTGGGGGTGCCTTTGCAGGGCAGACGGAGAAGTCATTTCACCTTGTTGTGGAACACAGTGCGTGCACAGAATTAGGATGAGAGCCTGTGTGGGTGGAACACCATGTATCATGCTGAGGTTAATGCTAACAGATGCTTTGTCTGACAGCTAAGTGGCTGCTGTTAATAAGAAAGACATTTAATGCGTCCTTATCTCTTTCTACACTGACAAGCATCTATTTACTGATTGGAAATTTGATAAACAGGGATTTTAATTTATAATTGTATAGGATAAGCAAAGCGAGTGAGATAGGATAATTTAGAGATGTATTTTTGTGCGTCAATACTCGTGATTTATTCTGCTCATTTTCAGCTTCATATCAGTATGTAGTGTCTCTACTTTAAAGAGTCCTCTCCTGCTGATGTTCAGGTGTATATCAGTATGTAGTATCTCTACTTTAAAGAGTCCTCTCCTGCTGATGTTCAGGTGTATATCAGTATGTAGTGTCTCTACTTTAAAGAGTCCTCTTCTGTTGATGTTCAGGTGTATATCAGTATGAAGTGTCTCTACTTTAAAGAGTCCTCTTCTGTTGATGTTCAGGTGTATATCAGTATGAAGTGTCTCTACTTTAAAGAGTCCTCTTCTGTTGATGTTCAGGTGTATATCAGTATGTAGTGTCTCTACTTTAAAGAGTCCTCTCCTGCTGATGTTCAGGTGTATATCAGTATGAAGTGTCTCTACTTTAAAGAGTCCTCTTCTGTTGATGTTTCAGGTGTATATCAGTATGTAGTGTCTCTACTTTAAAGAGTCCTCTTCTGCTGATGTTCAGGTTGTATATCAGTATGTAGTGTCTCTACTTTAAAGAGTCCTCTTCTGTTGATGTTCAGGTGTATATCAGTATGTAGTGTCTCTACTTTAAAGAGTCCTCTTCTGCTGATGTTCAGGTGTATATCAGTATGTAGTGTCTCTACTTTAAAGAGTCCTCTTCTGTTGATGTTCAGGTGTATATCAGTATGTAGTGTCTCTACTTTAAAGAGTCCTCTCCTGCTGATGTTCAGGTGTATATCAGTATGTAGTGTCTCTACTTTAAAGAGTCCTCTCCTGCTGATGTTCAGGTGTATATCAGTATGTAGTGTCTCTACTTTAAAGAGTCCTCTCCTGCTGATGTTCAGGTGTATATCAGTATGTAGTGTCTCTACTTTAAAGAGTCCTCTCCTGCTGATGTTCAGGTGTATATCAGTATGTAGTGTCTCTACTTTAAAGAGTCATCTCCTGCTGATGTTCAGGTGTATATCAGTATGTAGTGTCTCTACTTTAAAGAGTCCTCTCCTGCTGATGTTCAGGTGTATATCAGTATGTAGTGTCTCTACTTTAAAGAGTCCTCTCCTGCTGATGTTCAGGTGTATATCAGTATGTAGTGTCTCTACTTTAAAGAGTCCTCTCCTGCTGATGTTCAGGTGTATATCAGTATGTAGTGTCTCTACTTTAAAGAGTCATCTCCTGCTGATGTTCAGGTGTATATCAGTATGTAGTGTCTCTACTTTAAAGAGTCCTCTCCTGCTGATGTTCAGGTGTATATCAGTATGTAGTGTCTCTACTTTAAAGAGTCCTCTCCTGCTGATGTTCAGGTGTATATCAGTATGTAGTGTCTCTACTTTAAAGAGTCCTCTCCTGCTGATGTTCAGGTGTATATCAGTATGTAGTGTCTCTACTTTAAAGAGTGCTCTCCTGCTGATGTTCAGGTGTATATCAGTATGTAGTGTCTCTACATGTCTCCATGCTCTAATGTTCAAAAAGCTCTTTATTTTTCTCATACTCCCTGTGCTGCAGCACCTCTTTTCACCCTCTGTCTGAAACCAGAGCCCAGTCTGCTCTGATTGGTTAGCTGGCCGGCTCTGTTGTGATTGGTCAACCGCTTAGAGATGTCCCGCTGCTTAACCAACAACCTGGCTCCACAATGCACCTGGACAAAGGTGTGAAATTCATGTTTGCTATGCTAGTGTCACATGGTGAAGTATTTTATTTGGTTTATTTATTGTATGTGTTGTAAAGTGTGTTTTTATACTTTAATTTTCAGTTAGATTTTATGGAACGCTTTAATGTTTAAATATTTATTGTGATTTTTGACATGTTTCAATTTCACATTGATAACGATTCATGGCATGCTTTTATTATTACATGTCTTACGCTGCGTCATTTCAACGGACTGACTTCCAGCTTGTTGATTACATGACAAACACCTGGGAGCCAAGATGAACATGGTGTGGACTTGCATTCATATATTTGAAGTATTTTAAACAGTTGTGTAATATTTAATACTTCATTTAAACTGGTTTAGTCAAGTTTACATGCACTGACAATATATCATTTTTTAAACTTCATTTGAGTATTTGGCCCCTTGATTGCCCAGTGTTGCTTTCTACCCAATAGGATCTAACCAATGCAGTGTCACATGAGGTGTGACCTCACTTGAGGCCATTAATCGGGCTTTATACAATAATTCAAATCACATAATATGAAGTAGTTCACCCTAAGACCTACACGAAGAGTTCCTCTTTAATGTATCCGGCTTGTTTAACCGCCCACTACCGCAACATATCTGGAGTGTTGTTCATCAATAAATATCTGCCCAGAATCACACATTATAATTTTTACATTTCTGTATATGTACGAGTTTAACAAGCAGGTTTTTTTTAAAGTCAGGTTGCCGTTTCCTCTTGCTTTCACTCTATATGCTAATCTTACCAAAACTATGTTGATGTTTGCAAGTATTATGATAATAAAGTTCAATTTAATCTCTCAATCTCTTCTCCCTCTGCAAAAAAGCAGACGTGAATATTTCCTTAAATGTAAAACCATACCTACACTTTCTTCTTTGGGGGGGTTCAGGGGTAAAAATCCTCTCTAGAATATGCAAGCGTCATCTTTTCAACATGAACCACAACACCTGATCATTTACAGTCTGAGGTACAGAGCTGCATAAAAAGCAGTATTATGCAGTGGCGTTTTTATATGTACAAAAGTGGTGGGGCACAAAAAACGTAGATGTCTATATATAAGCTTCTGCAGTGAGGTTCATGGCTGGTGAGGCACTGGCACTGACTCTTCAGGTACAAATGTTATATTTTGACCTAAATCAAAATATAATATTATTTTCAAAAGCTTTTTTTGTCTGATGCTTCAATTAATTTTAAACAGACAGTTCAACAAAAGGATACCCAAAAAATGTAATTGTATCATTTAAATATTGAATTGTTCTCTCTTAGTAAGATCCCATTTTCAATCAAATTGCAGTCTTACCTTGACTTGAAGATGAAGTCCATTTGCCTATCCCTCTGGACAAAAATCTCTATTACTTTTTTGTAAAAGTCCTCCTTATCTTCTTGTAGTTTCAAAAGTCTATCATAAATCTAATCAATAGATTTATGATTCGAAAATTATAAAAGTAGGATAGACATGTGGATATTATCCGGCTGAACAAAACGTGCATTTATCTAACAGCTACGTTTCCCACAGACCTTATTTTGAGCTATTTTCTAAAATCCTATGGAGAAATCTCATTGCTTTTTTGTCGAGGGAAGCCATGCGCAGCTTTCTTCCTGGTTTTAGGATGCGTCACTGCAGCTCTCTCGTCTCCACACCACACCACACTTTTCGCGGCACAAGTACTTACAGCCAATCAGCTCTGAATGATGTGAGATGACGTATGGTGGGGATGGGAGCACTATGCCCCTATGGTCATTATTTTTTTGCCACACACATTAAATAGGAAAATACTCTGAGCATGCGCAGTGTAGTTTTTACAGTCACCGTTCACTTAGACAGTGAGAGGGAGGGGCAGGATCGGGTTTTGTCCCACATGGCTCTAAACAGCTAAATAGGCACACACTGTAGACACTAATTAGAAGAACACAGACTAAAACAGCAATGTACAGACGAATCAGATGATTAAACATGATCTTAAAATATATTTTTTTATTTTTTTTTTGCATTTTTTTGTAATCATTATTTGTAATACTTTCTGCTGACACTAGGTGGGGCTGTGCCCCACCTGCCCCTAATGACCAGTCGCCACTAGTATTATATAAATGCTTCATCCCCTCCTGAGAGTCTATCCTCATTCCAACTCCTCACTAAAGTCACATCCTGCTTAAAGGCAGTGAAATAAGTCAAGATGGCATTTGTTGTAACTGCAGTTCCAGCTGGGTGTTTTACACATATTTCCATGCTATTAATTCTGACATATTTGGAAAATTTCACAGTATCCTAACAACCCTCTCCGTCACAAAGCATGTGTGTGTGTTTTACATCAGGTACTCTGTCAAAACACACACACACACACACACACACACACACACACACACACACACACACACACACACACACACACACACACACACACACACACACACACACACACACACACACACACACACACACACACACACACACACACACACACACACACACACACACACACACACACACACACACACACACACCACACACACACACACACACACACACACACACACACACACACACACACCACACACACACACACACACACACACACACACACACACACACACACACACACACACACACACACACACACACACACACACACAAGTGAAGATGCAAAAACACACAAAGAATGGAGTGTGGAAAAGAAAATTAACACAGCATGAAAAATGGCCTCGGAACAATTGTAAAAAGGTCAGCTTATGCAAATTGCTGAGAACAAATTATCCGTTCTTCTTGTTGTAACGATGCAGATAGTTGCGGATTTATTTGTCCAAGTTTTGAGGTCATTAAAGTGTCTGAGGAAAGTTGCTCAGTGGAGCATAAAGCCCAAAATGGATTGACTATAAAGTACCCGGATCAACCAGAGTCTTAAAGGGCCCATAGAGAATGTGTACTTGAGTTTTCCTTAAGCCCCACCTCCAATCTGTCGCTCTGGGCTCAGTCCAACGAATGTAGAGGGAATATTTGAGAAATATAATCAAGTGTTAAATCAGACTTTAGTTCCACCTGGAGTAAATTCACAAGCTACCCTGCAGTATACAAAGTCATTCAAACTAGCTATACCTTTACCAGCTTTGAGAACACTTTCATGATCAATCATTATAAAACATATCATATATATTATTCTGAAATGGACCAATCTGCACAACGACTACTTTTACTGTCGCTACTTTCACTATATTTTGATGAGAATACTTTTCTACTTTCACTTGAGGAACATTTTGAATGCAGGACTTTTACTGTAACAGAGTATTCCTACACTCTGGTACTTCTACTTTTACTCAAGAACAAGATCTGAGTACTTTTACTCAAGTACAATATCTGAGTACTTCTACTTTTACTCAAGTACAACATCTGAGTACTTCTACTTACTCAAGTACAAGATCTGAGTACTTCTGCTTTTACTCAAGTACAAGATCTGAGTACTTCTACTTACTCAAGTACAAGATCTGAGTACTTCTACTTTTACTCAAGTACAAAATCTGAGTACTTCTACTTTTACTCAAGAACAAGATCTGAGTACTTCTACTTACTCAAGTACAAGATCTGAGTACTTCTACTTTTACTCAAGTATAAGATCTGAGTACTTCTACTTTTACTCAAGTACAAGATCTGAGTACTTCTACTTTTACTCAAGTACAAGATCTGAGTACTTCTACTTTTACTCAAGTACAAGATCTGAGTACTTCTACTTTTACTCAAGAACAAGATCTGAGTACTTCTACTTTTACTCAAGAACAAGATCTGAGTACTTCTCCCTCTTCTGCTATTATGAAATGATACACGATAAAGAGACGTGTCTTCGTACCTTGGTTGGTGTCAAAGATGTTGACGTTCTTGGTGAACTTTGAGCTCTGGTGTCCTCCCTGCCGCAGTCCTCCGAGCAGACACAACCTCCCGTTTACGTCCCATAGCACGCCCCCATATGAACGTTTACAAGGCATGCTGGGTAACGTAGTCCAAGAGCGCGTCTCTGCATCAAACACCTCGAAGGCCTTCACTGGTCGCTTACACTGCCGGCCGCCTGAAAGATTATAAGAAAATAAAAGTAAAATGGTATTGACATTTTGAGGAATACTTGTTAATGATCAACAGCCATATTGTTTAAAGGTCACCTATTATGCAAAGTCCTCTTCTTCATGTCTCTTCTACATCAACATGTGTCCCCTCTTCTTCGTGTCTCTTCTACATCAACATGTGTCCCCTCTTCTTCATGTCTCTTCTACATCAACATGTGTCCCCTCTTCTTCATGTCTCTTCTACATCAACATGTGTCCCCTCTTCTTCATGTCTCTTCTACATCAACATGTGTCCCCTCTTCTTCATGTCTCTTCTTCATCAACATGTGTCCCCTCTTCTTCATGTCTCTTCTACATCAACATGTGTCCCTTCTTCTCCTTGTCTCTTCTACATTAACATGTGTCCCTTCTTCTTCATGTCTCTTCTACATCAACATGTGTCCCCTCTTCTTCATGTCTCTTCTACATCAACAATAGAACTGTCCTTAGGGAAGCAGAGCGGAAACGGTGGAAATCCAAACACCATGACGACCTCCTAACCTATCAGGCTCTCCTCTTTCTCTGCTTCGATCTCTCAGGCAAAAAGCACTTTCTTTCAAGATAAGATCCAATCTTCCTATTCCAATCCCAAAAAACTATTCTCCTTCTCCACCCTCTTGGACCCTCCAAAAGCCCCTCCCCCCTCCTCACTTCTGTCAAGCGACTTTGTTAACCACTTTGAAAAAAAGGTTGATGATATTCGCTCTTCTTTTTCTGACTCACCTTTACTCACCGCTGGGTCACCAGACCCTCCTTCCACCAACACACTTACCTCCTTTTCCCCTCTCTCTCCAAGTGAGGTTCTCACCCTCATTACCTCTGCCCGCCCTACCACCTGTCCTCTGGACCCTATCCCTTCAAACCTCCTTCAGACTATCGCTCCTGATATTCTATCCGTTTCTCACCCATTTCATCAACACTTCTCTAACTTCTGGTCACTTTCCAAACAGTCTCAAGGAGGCAAGAGTAAACCCTCTCCTAAAGAAACCCACTCTCAACCCGTCTGATGTTATAAACTACAGGCCTGTCTCTCTCCTCCCGTTCCTGTCTAAATCACTTGAACGCGCTGTCTTTAAACAACTCTCCTGTTATCTCCATCAGAACAACCTTCTGGATCCGCACCAGTCTGGTTTCAAGGCAGGTCACTCCACAGAAACTGCTCTCATTGCTGTCACGGAGGAACTGCACACTGCCAAAACTGCATCCCTCTCCTCTGTCATCATCCTCTTGGACCTGTCTGCTGCATTCGACACGGTGAATCATCAGATCCTCCTTCGCACTCTCCAAAAACTTGGAGTTTCAGGCTCTGCACTTTCCCTCCTCACCTCATACCTCAAAGACCGCACCTACAGGGTAACTTGGAGAGGGTCTGAGTCCCACCCTTGTCAATTAACTACAGGGGTCCCTCAGGGCTCTGTTCTTGGTCCCCTCCTCTTCTCCTTGTACACAAACTCACTCGGATCAGTCATTAGCCCGCATGGTTTTTCTTACCACTGCTACGCTGACGACACCCAATTAATTCTGTCCTTTCCCCGCTCAGAGACCCAGGTCGTCGCACGCATCTCTGCTTGTCTAGCTGACATCTCTCAGTGGATGTCTGCTCATCACCTCAAGCTCAACCTTGACAAGACTGAGCTGCTCTTCCTTCCGGGAAAAGATTGTCCCACTCTTGACCTGAACAATCAACATCGGCACCTCAGTTGTTTCCCCGACTCAGACTGCAAGGAATCTGGGTGTGACCCTAGATAACAACCTGTCCTTCACTGCAAACATCGCTGCTACAACCCGTTGCTGCAGATACACGCTTTACAACATCAGGAAGATACTGTCCCCAGCTGACCCAGAAAGCGACTCAGGTTCTGGTCCAGGCTCTCGTCATCTCACGCCTAGACTACTGCAACTCCCTCCTGGCTGGTCTACCTGCATGTGCCATCCGACCTCTGCAGCTCATCCAGAATGCAGCGGCTCGTCTGGTCTTCAACCTTCCTAAATTCTCCCACACCACTCCGCTCCTCCGCTCGCCTTCACTGGCTTCCGGTAACTGCTAGAATCCACTTCAAGACACTGGTACTTGCGTACCATGCTGCGAATGGATCTGGCCCCTTCCTACATCCAGGACATGGTTAAACCGTACACCCCAGCACGTGCACTACGCTCTGCATCAGCCAAACGACTCGCTGCGCCCTCGCTGCGAGGGGGACCCAAGTTCCCATCGGCAAAAACACGTGGGTTTGCTAGTCCTGGCTCCAAGATGGTGGAATGAGCTCCCCATTGACATCAGGACAGCAGAAAGCTTGCACATCTTCCGGCGCAGACTGAAAACTCATCTCTTTTGACTCCACCTTCGAGCGTTAGAACTATTAACGAAGCACTTATATACTAATAAGGGACTGGCTTATCTAAAGCCAGTTGAGTAGCACTTGAAATGTTTTGGCTCTATGAAACCTGATGTACTTATATGATTCTGTTTTCTTCAAGGTTGTGTCTTCCTGGTCGAATGCACTTATTGTAAGTCGCTTTGGATAAAAGTGTCAGCTAAATGCAATGTAATGTAACATGTGTCCCCTCTTCTTCATGTCTCTTCTACATCAACATGTGTCCCCTCTTCTTCATGTCTCTTCTACATCAACATGTGTCCCCTCTTCTTCATGTCTCTTCTACATCAACACGTGTCCCCTCTTCTTCATGTCTCTTCTACATCAACATGTGTCCCCTCTTCTTCCATGTCTCTTCTACATCAACATGTGTCCCCTCTTCTTCATGTCTCTTCTACATCAACATGTGTCCCCTCTTCTTCATGTCTCTTCTACATCAACATGTGTCCCCTCTTCTTCATGTCTCTTCTACATCAACATGTGTCCCCTCTTCTTCATGTCTCTTCTACATCAACATGTGTCCCCTCTTCTCCATGTCTCTTCTACATCAACATGTGTCCCCTCTTCTTCATGTCTCTTCTCCATCAACATGTGTCCCCTCTTCTTCATGTCTCTTCTACATCAACATGTGTCCCCCTCTTCTCCATGTCTCTTCTACATCAACATGTGTCCCCTCTGTGGAAAGAGACTCTGAAAGTTTCAGGAACAAAGATTCTCTCTCTTTTTGATCCATTTCTATAAAAACCTGTCTGAAAATGAGCTGATCAGATTTTGGCCACTTTATGAAGTCATAACGATGTGTTGTCTTGTGTAACCATCAGCCAATCAGCAACCAAGGTAACCCCCTCCCCCACCTTATCACCTGAATCTCCTCCTAGAGCACCATTGTGTTCTTTGTAACCAAATGTCTCAGAGGGGCGTGGGGAGGGGCTCCTTATTTTCATCTAAAGTAACAGACAGAGAATCAGCACTTTTGAAACAGGGCTGAAACAGAGGGGATTATGGGTAATGCTGCAATGATCTGTTTGGTGTTTGGAGCCAAACACTTCAGAGACATGTTCTGTATCTGAGAGCTATAATATATTGATGAAAAACAGTATAATAGCTTAGGGGACCTTTAATAAACAAACCACAGTGGGATGTGTGTACCTGCCACGTAGAGCTTGTTAGCCAGCAGGTAGGTGTTAGCATCGTAGCGCGCGGTGGGCATCGGAGGAAGCAGCGCCCAAACGTCCTTTCGAAGGTCGTACTGCTGCAGGATGCTGCGAGGGAGCAGGTCAGCACCCATCCCCCCCACTGCCAGGGCACGGCCGTCTACACACACACACACACACACACACACACCACACACACACACACACACACTCACACACACACACACACACACACACACACACACACACACACACACACACACACACACACACACACACCACACACACACACACACACACACACACACACACACACACACACACACACACACACACACACACACACACACCACACCACACACACCACACACACACACACACACACACACACACACCACACACACACACACACACACACCACACACACACACACACAATGTTCAATAAAAGCAAGGATTTTATGGATTTCATTTAAAAATGTGAATTATCTTCACATCACAACTTCGTTAAAAAGGCCCTATTGTGCTTTTTGGGGGTTTTCCCTTCCCTGTAGTTTCTATAGGTTCTTGTGCATGTAAATGGTCTGCAAACTTAAATTCCTGTGTTCCCTCCAGAGGGAGTTACTCAGGCAATCAAAGCATGTAAACAGGTTACTGTAGAGGCACAAAAGAAAATACTAATATGAACCTGAAAATGAGCAAAATATGTCCTCTTTAAAATGAGTTGGAACAACAATAACAGCAAGATCAACAACAATGAACTCGTGAAAGACGAGATGGAAACGCCTCCTTGGCACTTTGTTTTTATGTAGTGTTAGAAATCTGCAAAGCTTGGAGAGTTGGCTGAGAAGTTTGTGACGAAGCAGAAGAGTGTGACAGACACGGGAAGGACAGCTCGTACGGCAGCAGAATAATAAAAACGCAGGAGTCCGCGTCTGGCACTTCGGCATAACACCTCCAGCATAAGAATTGAAGTGGGAGAGGGTTTCGACACGAGGGAGAAATACAAGAGAGGAGAAGAAGAGCTGCAGGGGAACATTGTGTTTTTCTTGATACATTTTGTCTCAACCTCGATGCATCGACGTGGCATACATAACTAAATGGAATAACCCCATTACCAAAAGCTCATTATCCTATATCGGGAAGATAATGATTCTACAAATGTCAACAAAAATTGCATCATTAGGCCAAATCTGTAACTGACTATCCTGAAATACCAGGTTAGTTTTAATTGGGTCCTATCGATCACTTTTGTCAGACTATTTGTCTGTTTGGATGAAACGTGAGAAAAAGGCCAAGAATTGAAGACTGGTGATAGAGATTGAGAGCGTGGTTTTTACGCGGCCAATAAGTGTGTGTACATCATCTATCTGTGTTCCAGCAGACATGACAGATGCAGCGCTGAACACACACACATCCACGGCAGAAGACGCACTCTCTGACTGCAAACTGTGAACAATCGTGAGCCCACAACACATGGCTCCTTTGAGGTCGATTTGGAAAGCTGACTTGGCTACAATTTAAGTTGATTCAACAGTTGTTTGTATTGTTGTATTTGTATGTGTTCAAAAAGACATTCCTTATCTGAGAATACAGAAACACACCGTACAGTAAAATGATGATATGAGAAACATAACACAAACTAATCTCTGATACATTTAATGTCAGGTTGGTTAAAGTCACTGAATACCGTACTCATGACAGAATATTCTATACAACATGCAAGCTTAAAGGTATTTCAAGTAATGGAGAAGTCACGAAACATAACACATTATCATCAAACAGGACATATTCTGCACATGTTCAGGTTCATATTAGTCTCGACTGTGACATGTCTCCTTTAACCTGTTAGGCCCTGAGCCTGTTTTTCAGGTCTCAGGCTCGAAAATGACATTCCCAGAACAAATGACTATAACTTCACTTCTAAAAAGGGTAAATTAATAATCTTTTTTCTCAGAGCAATGATAAACCTGTGAGTTGGATGCAGAAAAGTCAGAATCAATATAGATTTTTTTAATTTTAAAGTAAATTCAGATTGAACATAGTAAAAAAAATTAATAAAAATAAATGTACTTATAGTGAAAACCGCCCTTGGATGATGAATAGTAGACTAAAAGCTTTAGGAATCCAAACTATAACATATAATAAGTACCCTGAATCAAGATTGATGCAAAACAAGTGAAGTTTGACCTTTTTAGAGAGATTTAAAAAAAAAAAAAAACACTTCTGGGGTCATTTGGGTGGATTTTGCCATCTCTCTGGCCCCCCTCGGTCGATTTTGATGATTGACATCTATTTTGAACCGTTAGAGCCAATGGAATCGAGGGGAAGTTCCTAAAATCCATCTAAACATTACCCATTGGTGAATGAGTGATGCGTAGCCAGATTGACCCGGAACCGGAAGCTGCGATACACTCTGGTGGCTATTATTAGCAGCTAATATGAAATCTCCGTTTTTGACATAAAAATGGAATGATCAGCGACGTGCAGTCAGGGGAGGCAGAGCTAGTAGGCTTGTTTGAGACAAGCGAGACCTGTGCGAGACCTGTGCAGTTGCGATCAACGTCTTGCTAGTGCGTTGCATGATGGTTAGTCATTTTGTCCGACTTGCTCTGGAGGCTCGCCTACATGAGACGTTGAAATCTCGCGGGACAAAGACGCCCGCAGCCTTGAGAGCGAGGCGCGGCGAGGCGGCGCAGTTGCTCTCCACGGGCTGCGGAAGCGAAATGCTTGATGGGAAACGGCTCGCTGGTATCTCGAGCTGAGCGCTCATTGGTGGTTTTTACCACGTGCTGCTGATGAAACTCTCCAATTGGCTCGGCAAAAGTTTGTTGTTGTTTTGTGTCAGTTTTACGTCGCCACATCCATTCACATTTTTCATCATTGTTCCACAATATTTATCATCATTAAATTAATATCTATATATTTTATACTATACTGCTTACCGTTTTCATACTTTATATATCTTAGCATATTCATACACACTGTTCATACTGCTCACAGGCTGATATCTAGTGTATTCATACCCCTCACTGTTTATTCATCATTCAATTCATTCTATATGTTATTCTGTAGATTGTGTACATTACTTTCCACTTTACTGCTTGTTGCACCTGGTTAGAAGCTAAACTGCATTTCGTTGTCTCAGTACCTGTAATCTGTGCAATAACAATAAAGTTGAATCTAATCTTGAGCAGGAACAAATGTATTTACCTAGTACATATCTGACATTAACGATTAAACACATGTGTGCATTCTTTATAAATGCAAACCGAGTCAAGCCGACTCCGGAGGTGGCGGTATGCACCTTAAAGTTGTTTGCAATCCGCCAAATAACCGAGAGAAGAAGAAGAAGAAGACGAAGCCGACTCCGCGCTGTCCGACTTCAGGCGAGCTGTTTGAGACCTCCCCGGGCTGCGATCGGCTATTCTCGTCTACTTTCGAGGCGAGCCGCAACGCGTCTCAAACAAGCCTACTGTGTGGTGAGGTGAGGCACAGATGAGCTCTGCCTCACCTCAGAATGCGTCACCTCACAGAAACTGTCTGGAAAGCGGGCCCTAAGCGCATGCCTGCACCATCTCACTGTATGTCACCAATGTAATGTTTGTAGATCCCTTTATTACATTTATCCTCGCCATCCATAGTCTCTAAATAACTTATTTCACGTATATATGATATTTAGGCTCGCTGGTCTCATCATACAACGGCAATGAAAAAAGCACCAGGGGAGGCAGCCATAACCTCTGCCGCACTGAAGGGGGCGCAAGTGAGCCCACAGGTCCTTGTTGCTACTGTTATTCTACGCAGAGACGGTATACGCGAACAACAAACTAGACTTTTGAAACTAGAGGAAGATAAGGAGGACTTTTACAAAAAAGTAATAGAGATTGTTGTCTAGAAGGAGAGCATGGACTTCATCTTCAAGTCAAGGTAAGACCCCAATTGTAATGAACATGGGATCTTACTAAGAAAGAACAATCCAATATTTAGATTGTGGGTATCCTTTTGTTGAACAGTCTGTTTGAAATGAATCGAAGCATCAGACTAAAAAAGCTTTTGAAAATAACAGAATATTTCGATTAAGGTCAGAATATAATATTTGTAAATCTGACTCTGAAAGAGTCAGTGCCTCACCAGCCATGAACCTCACCGCACGTCACTGGGAATGATGGATTATCAATAATGTTTTCAAAGTGACAGACACATTGGATTAACCTATGGATTAACTTTCAGCAGCGTTTTTATCGTTTTAATGCCATTGAAGACGACTTTTGATCAGAATAACAGCTAAGGTGAGACGATCTCCCGTGAATGCTCCGTAAAGCTACGTGTTGTGATGTTTGTGTTTGCTTCCCCTGTCGCGAGTTCTGATCGCTCAGTGGTGATACTAATACCTATAGAATCTGTGGAATCTCATCTTTAATCTGATATCTTGTATGCGCAGCTACGATAAGTAATAAGGGTATTTTTACCTTGGGTTCTGTGCTAAGCGTGTTAGCATTTTTTCGCTCAGGGTTCATTTAGACCAGGGGTGCCCAACCTTTTTTGAACCGAGAGCTACTTTTAAAATTGCCAGGCTGCCGAGATCTACCAGTCCAAATAGAGAGGCGTAGTTACTGACAGCCTACTACCAGGTAAATACACACTTCTACGTATAAAACTGACCTTTGTACGATTAATACTTCATAAAATACTGCAGATCCTTTATATTACCTCTTTCTAATCTACACACATACAAGTATTTAACTGAAGTTAGACAACAGTGTTGTTGAAACAGAGTTGGAGTTTATTCACACGTCACTACAGTGGGTAATGTTTTCAAGAAACATTGAACAGTGCTGCCACATATGACACAGGAAAAAAGAAAAGACTCTGAACCCTTTCTTTGCCATTATATAAAATAGTGTTGCTACAAAAGTATAAATTAGGCTTACTAATAAGACAACTCAGATCTGAAGCTACACAGGAATCTGCTGCCAAAGTGCAATAAAAAAGACAAAATTAATAGAATCAAACCCTTTGTTTGTTGCATTTTAGTAGATTATAAAAATAAATGCCTTTAAAATAGGATGCAAGCAACACTAGTTTCTTAACCTGAATTGATAATAGACTATAATCAATTTAAACAGAACAGATCTGAATGTTTGCATTCTTATACCATTTTGTATAATAATTATAATGAATAAGTCCAAACTAACTAAAACTTACAGCTGATTAATAACGGTATCTAACTTGAGTTTTTATTATATCAAAAACCTGTTGAAATGCTTCTGTTATTTTCAGTGTTGTGCTAGTTACTGAAAACCAGTAACTAGTTACCATTACTAGTTACTTCATTTCAAAAGTAACTCAGTTACTTTACTAGTTACTTAAAAAAAATAATTATGCTTTACTGTGAAAAGTAACGTTTTAGTTACTTACAAAAACGGCTCCCATTAATTATTCTCCAATGCAATAACAGTACTGAAATGAAGGCTATAACGATAGCCTTCATTTCAGCACTGTTATTGCATTGGAGAATAATACAATCTGTTGATCAACTTGACATGCATTATATGCAATCTGGATTGCATCGATATTAGCTGGCTTTCCATTTTTGTATATTCTTTCTCCAGGTAGTTGGAAAAAGTTTCCGTCCCATATGCCGTGTGCCGCCCGGACATGCTATCATGCTAACTAGCTCCCTGAAAGCGGGTGACTCCACTGTAGCAATAGCCTGCATGTGTTCTACAACATACCGTGCAATGGCTTTATCGACTTTTCCCTGGCCAGCAGTCCCTTGGTTAAAATCCAGCCGCTGTTGCTTAGGTGGAGGTGGAGTGGCGTCGGCTGAGTCTCTGTGGTCTTATGGCGCGTTTCCACTGCAGCGGGGTAGCCCCGTTTAAGCGTCCCTAAGAGTCCTCGCTCTGGCCTCGGGCTGCCTTGCTGGCCGGCCAAGGCCGTGGCGTATTTCCATTACAGTTTAGGACCTGGGGTAGCAACGCAGTGTCGGCGGGGCGATCGGCTTTGTTTTTGTTCACATTTCGAGTTATTCCGTCGAGCTCCCGCTGGATTTGATCATCCCCAATGAGATGTAGGAACGTCGTCACCTCCTCGGTCGACCACGGTGTGCTTTTCTTATTAGACGTAGCCATTTTTGTAGCTCATCCGTTTACAAAATGCTGTTTATAAAAATGCTGCAAGTTTGCTTCTAAATATATATGCGACGCTAGGGATGAACTCGCGCGCAATCTTGTGACGATTCTCTCTGACCAATCAGCAGTCGAGAGTGTTGACGTCACTAGTTCAGCCCTGGCCCTGGTCTGAGGGAACCACGATTTTATGAGGCCGGAAAAAGAGGGAAAAAGTACCCGCTGGCCGGTACTAGGCTATATGGAAACGCCACCAAAAACCGGCCTGGCCGCTTGAGGACGGTTAAGGACGCTTAAACGGGGCTACCCGCTGCAGTGGAAACGCGCCATTAGCTACTAGCTTCGTCCCAGCATGTTGTTTTTGCAGATGTTTTAAGAGATTTGAATTACTGGTTTGGGCAGTAGATAGGCTCTTTGACCCGCCAGGACACAACTTACATTTAACTAAAACGTTCTTTTCTTTGTGCTCGACAAAAGTGAAATAGTGAGAATATCTCCAGGTGGAGAAACTAGACTTGAGCTCCGCCGCCGCCATGATAGTCTTGTTAGTAAACAACACAAACACGCCCACAGCCCGACTCTCCGCATGTGACACAGGAAGTATCTAAGTACATTTACTCAAGTACTGTACTTAAGTAGTTCTCATCTCTGTTCGCCTGGCTGTTGACTATATAAAAAAAACAACGGTGTTACAGTAACGCGTTACTTTGTAACGCGTTAGTCCCAACACTGGTTATTTTTACTGTCCCCAAAAAGCGCGTCGGCAGCCTGCAGGAAAGCTTCTTTCACAACTTCGCCGTCTTTGAAAGACTTCATGTGTTTCGCAAGAACGTGACTGACACGATAAGATGCTCTGGTAGCAGCCTTGCTCTTGTTGTTGGGCCTGGTGAAAATGGACTGCTGTGCATTTAGCAGTCCTTTCAGGCCCCTCCCCTTTTGGGAGCGTAGGGCAGAATTAGGAGGGAATTCCGTCTCGTAGCGTTTGTGCACTGTTTTGAAATGCCGCTCCTAAATTACTCTTCTTCGATAAAGCCACGCTCGCATTGCAGATGAGACAGATGGACTTTGAATTGGAATAGATACAAAAATAATCATCCTCCCACTCGGAGTGAAAATTATATATTTTGGGCTTTTTTGCTTCTGCCATAATGGCGGTCTTGTGTGTGTGCGGACTGTCACTCCTGTTGACACGGACAACGTCAGCGAAATAGTGCCCACTGCCCACCAGCCACGCCCCCACACATGGGGTCACGCCGGCCAATCACAAAGCTTTGGTGCGTTCAAGTGCATTATTCTGGCACGGGAAGATTATGTTATAGGACATTAACGATAAAACAGAATATTGTTGTTCTATTTTTAGACACATCTCGCGATCGACTGGTTGGGCACCCCTAATTTAGACGCTTCTTGTTTTTAAATATTAAGATGCCCTGAGACACAGTTTCGTGAAAAAACACCCCGTAGCCCCCTGTACAGGGGGCTCTCGGCTTAACAGGTCCATGTTCAAAAAGCTCTTTATTTCTCTCATAAGGCGCATTCACATTTCCCACAAAGGTTCATGAGAACTCTTTTGTCGCGTTCACACCAAAAAGAGCCGGTACTAAAATTAGTTCATGAGAACCTTTTTACCCCCACGAAAGTCCCTGCTAGAGAGCAGAGAGCTGCTAGAGAGCAGGGACTTTCGTACGGCTCTCTTGTGAGAAAAGAGCTATATTTCTGATTGGCTGGGCGGATTGCGAACCACGCCCCGTAAAACTCCCAAAAAGTTTTGTGAAGCCGCCATTTTATTATCCTTGCATTAGCATTATTAGCATTAGCATTAGCCCAGCGCAGAAACGCAGAGAGACTAACTTATGGCAACACAAAATAAAACATGGGAGCGGTGGAGATGAGGAGGTGTCGGCGTTCTGGCGATTTACTCGGAAGGCTTCAGTAGAAGCTGCTGGGAGTCCCAGCAGCTTCTACTGAAGCCAGTCCCCAACTCCGGGGACTTCCGGCCGGGGACTTTGGGCGGCAGTATACGCCGTGAAGTGGTTTGCGGCCTGCCAGTAAACCCAAAGCAGAAGAAGAAGAAGTGACGTCAGCGGCTTCATTTGCCTAATCCACCCCCAGGGACTTATTCCGGTGTGAACGCGATCTGTACTTAGTTCATGCGAACTAAAGAGTTCTCATGAACTAAGTTCTCATGAACCTTTGTGGGAAAAGTACTGCGGTGTGAATGCGCCTATACTTCCTGTGCTGCAGCACATCTTTTCACCCTCTGTCTGAAACCAGAGCCCAGTCTGCTCTGATTGGTTAGCTGGCCGGCTCTGTTGTGATTGGTCAACCGCTTAGAGATGTAAAGATATTATAATACACAGGGCTTGAAATTAAAAGTGAGCTAATGCTCTGGATTGTTTCAGTATTTCCTCTGCTTTTACTTTTGATGCAGTCCTGCTGAATAATGTAACACATCTGCTGCTGCATCATAAAATATATTTGGCATCATCAATAACCCATTTGATGTTTTTATGCATGTGACATTGGGAATAGTTAAATAAGTCACATATTGGAATGAGATACTCTGATTGTTCTTGGACACATTTCCTCATCAGAAGAGCTTCTCCTCTGATAGCTGTCTGGAGTTGGAGATATGTTTTTTTTTAAAAGTATTGTTTGCTTTGAGTTTTACATTTAGCGATTCTTATGTTTATGTGCTTTTATTTATGTCTTAATGTGTGCATATGTACAAATGTGTCTATTGATTGTGTATATATTAGGGATATAACGATACCCAAAACTCACGGTACGATAATATCGCGATAAAAAGTCCACGGTACGATATTTAAAAATGTGATTTTATTTTTTTGTAATTGAATTTGTTTTCTTTATTAAATAATAAATCTGATTTGTACAGCATTTTAGTAGGATAGTAGTATTTTAAAGTGTCAACAATATAATAATCAGACCCTGCAATAGAATAAATCAAGTCTCACTTTAGTTTTTCAAGTAACTCAACTCTAACTCACTCACTCACTCACTCACTCACACACTCACTCACTCACTCACTCACTCACTCACTCACTCACTCACTCACTCACTCACTCACTCAGCGTCATCAAGGTTATCTTTTAGGAATATGAGCATGTCCACATTTCCAGGTAGAAGCTGGGATGTTTGGGCGTTTGCAATATCCCCTGCTGTGGAAAAAACTCTCTTGCTTGGTACTGATGTTGCTGGGACAGAGAGATATGCTTTGGCCATGGGTGACAGCAGTGGGTCAAACTGTGCATTGTCTCTCCACCACTTCAAAAACAATACAGTTGTTGCCAAGAAGGTGAGGCTTATTGACAGAGATATAAATATACTGTTGGTGCTTGTCAATGTCTCTAGGTGTGTACATGTAGTCCTGTAAATACGATGTCCTTTTGTGTTATCTGTTGTTTTATGTTCATGTTGTAACCTACTTGCTGCCATGTTGGACAGGTCTCCCTTGAAAAAGAGATTGATGATCTCAATGGGACCATCTGGTTGAATAAATGTTTAAAAAAAAAAAAACATTTAAAAAGAAAAAAATTTTTTAAATCGCGGTATATTTAGTCAGTCTCACGACGGTATTGAGACATCTATTTACCGCGATATCGCGATATTCGATATATCGTTACATCCCTAGTATAGATATATATATATCTATATATATATATATAGATATATATATATAGATATATAGGTCAGGGTTCATACACTTTTTCACCAATGATTTTCAATGACTTAAAACATGACTCTTTCTCAGCGGTACCACTGAAAATAGTTTATTTTAACATGGAACAGGAAAATAAGGTCTGCATCTGAAACATGTTGTGCCTATCTAAAACAAATCAAATAGTAGGCTTACTAGCTTCTACTCAAATCAAACTCAAATCTCTCACCAGCTAAATACCTCGTCAGTTAAATGCCATTTTACGTTTCATTATTATACGATACAGTATTTATTATCATTATAGAATTACTATTTCGGCGATTAGATAAAATATAAATTATATTTGATGCACCTTTAGTTACATTTCCATGACTTTTCCAAAACGTTGGGAAAAATATTGTTTTCCATAACTTTTCCAGGGCCTGGAATTAGCATTTAGAATTTCCATGACTTTTCCAGGTTTTCAATGACCGTAAGAACCCTGATAGGTATATCAATATGTGTATATATCTTTGTTATTGTATTTGGGATTGTGGGAAACGGTATTTCGATCTCTCTGTCTGTACACATAAACTGAAAGATTGACAATAAAGTTGACGTTGTGTTTAGGACTTCTGTTTCCAACCAATATAACTGTCTACCCACACAGCAAATTGTAAAGATCCTCACCTTTTTGGTCTCATTCATGCCAACTTTGCAAACACCTTGGTACCACACAGTTGCAATAAGGACATGTCTTACCATACCTTTCACAGTGATGGACACCCCCATCAGGGCCTCCCTCAGCGTGCTCCTCTTCCTCCACTTCCCCTCCTCTGTGTTGAACATCTCCACCACCTTCAGGGGGCTCTGGTCCTCTCCCACTCCCCCCACCACCAGGATCTGTTTCCCCAGCACTGCCACAGCGGCCCCCGCTCGAGGGGTGGGCATCTGGGGCAAAGTCATCCATCGATCCCCCTGCAGACATTCAGACAGAGCAGCATTCCTTGGCTTAACATTTGTATTTCCTAGTTGTGCCCCTCCTCAGCGCTGGGATTTGCTTTATATATAGAGCTCATTTGTTTCCAATTATACTTATTCATATTGCCCCCCTCCCACTCTCCCAAAAAACATCCCAACTCCATGTTCAAATTACAAAGCAAGACTCAAACCTTCTTCAGAAAGGCTTTTGATCTGTTGTTGTTGTTTAATGATGTTCATGATCTTTTAAATAATATTCTACTTCATTTTGAAAGCAGACGGGGACATTGGGACAGATTTACTTGAAGGTGGTCTTTCCCTTGGTTTTACATTTGTATTTATTAGCTGTGCCCCTCCTCAGCGCTGGGATTTGCTTTATATATAGAGCTCATTTGTTTCCAATTATACTTATTCATATTTGTTCCATAGCGGCCCCCTCCCACTCTCCCAAAACACATCCGCTACTGCACCGATCTGTTCAAAAAGCAAATATAAACTCACTTCTTCTGCTTTTGATCTGTAATTGTTGTTGTGTTTCGTATATTTTAAGTTTGTTGTTTTAATGATTATTTAAAGGTCCCATGTCATGCTTTTTCGGTTATTACCCGTCCCCTTGTGTGTTATGAAGGTTTTTCTGCATGTAAACGGTCTGCAGAGTCACAAACCCTCAAAGTACACCCTGTCGAACACAGAGAAGACCTGTCTATGCTGCCCCAGAACGCCTCGCTGGAGATTTCTCTTGTTCTTCCTGGTCATAGTGACGTAACGGCTCCTCACACTATACTCAATCAGCCTTAACTTTTCTCAGCCACGGCTGTGAGTGTGTGTGTGTGTGTGTGTGTGTGTGTGTGTGTGTGTGTGTGTGTGTGCTCAGGCTGAGTTTCACCGTGTCTCGCTGTCTCGCAGACCCCACGCAGCAACCAGGAAACGACACCAGTAATCCAGCTCACACTGTCCGCTCCTCGAGCCTCAAAGGGCGGAGCAGCGAGCCCCGCAACGTCCCGCCAACACGGCACCCAGACCCCACGCAGCATTCCCATCTGTTTGTCATTACTGGTGTCATTTCCTGGTTGCTAACCAACGCCATTGTAACACATAATCACTGATGTCCCGCTGTAACGGTGGTGGACTCATCAGAACAGAGTGGGCGAGCTGACCAATCAGAGCACAGTGGGCTCACAGGGAGGGGGGGCAGGAGCTCCAACAAAGCGTGTAGGACAGAGAGTGAATACACATACTATACAGAGATGCTGTTTGAGAAACCAATGTGAGTTTGGAACATTGAACAATGTAAATCTATTCTAGTAGACCTCAACAATGGAATTATGATCAGTAGAAATGGCCATGACATGGGACCTTTAAATAATATTTCAATACATTTTTGTGTCTTTAAATACCTTACAATGTGCTTTACTGTATAAGAGAAATGCTGTTACATTTTTTCTTAATTAATATTATTAATTATTATTATTTGTATTATTATAATTATTTCTTTTTATAATAATAATAATAATATATATTTGTATTTATTTCTTATTCTACTTCTTCTTTTATAATAAATATTATTATTTATTTTATCATTAGTAACCCTGTCTAGGGGGGGCGTTATATATATATATTTTTTTTTTTTTAAATAGTGAAAATGTAAATGCAGTCGCTGTAATGATGGAACCTTTTTGTTGGTTTGCCAGGTTTTAGGATTTAAAAACAATAGAATTTGACTGTGTGTGTTTATCACTATAATGCTTTGTTGTTGTTTTTCAGAGTAATGCAGTGTCTCTCCAGTGACACATCAGCTACAGACGTGTCAGTGAAACATCCGATAGCGTCTTATACCTCGGGGGAGTAGAGCTCCAGGGCGGGGGAGGGTCTCCCCACGGCGTCGCAGCCCCCCAGCATGTACATCTGCCCCCCCACCTCACACAGGGAGTGGTACACGCGCCCGCTGGCCAGCCGAGACAAACTCTGCCAGTGGAACTCGTGAGCCGAAGGCACCGCCATGACCTCGACCCCCGGAGGAGACTGGGATGAAATCAGGATTATCAGAGAATGTAATGCCAGGATGTTATATTTAATATATACATAATTCTGTAAGCCTTACATGTCGAGAGACAGGGGGTGTTTCTCAATGTCGAATAAAGCTGCTCCAGAGCCACTATTTCAAGCAGACTGCGTCATCGAGTGCCGCCGAAGGACTGTTCCAATGTCCAGCATACTGTACTTGGAATACTACCGAGCCCGGCGTACTTCGTTTGGAGACATTTCGAGGCTGCACATGTGTAGACTCCGTGGTCTTAAAATCCCCACAATGCTTTGCGCACGGACCAATTTCCCCAAATCTGTGGCGGAAAATGTAAGGTGGGGCCTCTCGTATGACGCACACCTGCACACTTGCTCGCCTGTTCCACTCTTTGTTTTCCAAATACCAGGAAGGATTCTTGCCTCGCTTCTGAAGCAAGACGCTCAAAAGACATGTGCTACCAAGCAAGCGTACTCGAGATTGAGAAACACCCGGTAGGTCTCGGCACTCAGGAAGTGATCAGTCACATGTGACCACACAGTGGGTGATCAGCAGAGGTGGGAAGTAGTGGAGTCCAAATAAGTTGTTACTGTACTTAAGTACATTGTTCTGGTATCTGTACTTTACTCGACTTTTCACTCTGACTTCTTACATGTTGAACTCAAATACCTGTACTTTCTACTTCTTACATGTTGAACCCAAATACCTGTACTTTCTACTTCTTACATGTTGAACACAAATATCTGTACTTTCTACTTCTTACATGTTGAACACAAATATCTGTACTTTCTACTTCTTACATGTTGAACACAAATATCTGTACTTTCTACTTCTCACATGTTGAACTCAAATACCTGTACTTTCTACTTCTTACATGTTGAACCCAAATACCTGTACTTTCTACTTCTTACATGTTGAACCCAAATACCTGTACTTTCTACTTCTTACATGTTGAACACAAATACCTGTACTTTCTACTTCTTACATGTTGAACCCAAATACCTGTACTTTCTACTTCTTACATGTTGAACACAAATACCTGTACTTTCTACTTCTTACATGTTGAACACAAATACCTGTACTTTCTACTTCTTACATTTTGAACCCAAATACCTGTACTTTCTACTTCTTACATGTTGAACCCAAATACCTGTACTTTCTACTTCTTACATGTTGAACCCAAATACCTGTACTTTCTACTTCTTACATGTTGAACCCAAATACCTGTACTTTCTACTTCTTACATGTTGAACACAAATACCTGTACTTTCTACTTCTTACATGTTGAACACAAATACCTGTACTTTCTACTTCTTACATGTTGAACCACAAATACCTGTACTTTCTACTTCTTACATGTTGAACACAAATACCTGTACTTTCTACTTCTTACATGTTGAACACAAATACCTGTACTTTCTACTTCTTACATGTTGAACCCAAATACCTGTACTTTCTACTTCTTACATGTTGAACACAAATACCTGTACTTTCTACTTCTTACATGTTGAACACAAATACCTGTACTTTCTACTTCTTACATGTTGAACTCAAATACCTGTACTTTCTACTTCTTACATGTTGAACCCAAATACCTGTACTTTCTACTTCTTACATGTTGAACCAAATACCTGTACTTTCTACTTCTTACATGTTGAACTCAAATACCTGTACTTTCTACTTCTTACATGTTGAACCCAAATACCTGTACTTTCTACTTCTTACATGTTGAACCCAAATACCTGTACTTTCTACTTCTTACATGTTGAACACAAATACCTTGTACTTCTACTTCTTACATGTTGAACTCAAATACCTGTACTTTCTACTTCTTACATGTTGAACCCAAATACCTGTACTTTCTACTTCTTACATGTTGAACTCAAATACCTGTACTTTCTACTTCTTACATGTTGAACTCAAATACCTGTACTTTCTACTTCTTACATGTTGAACTCAAATACCTGTACTTTCTACTTCTTACATGTTGAACACAAATACCTGTACTTTCTACTTCTTACATGTTGAACACAAATACCTGTACTTTCTACTTCTTACATGTTGAACCCAAATACCTGTACTTTCTACTTCTTACATTTTGAACCCAAATACCTGTACTTTCTACTTCTTACATGTTGAACCCAAATACCTGTACTTTCTACTTCTTACATGTTGACCCAAATACCTGTACTTTCTACTTCTTACATTTTGAACCCAAATACCTGTACTTTCTACTTCTTACATGTTGAACCCAAATACCTGTACTTTCTACTTCTTACATGTTGAACACAAATACCTGTACTTTCTATTTCTTACATGTTGAACACAAATACCTGTACTTTCTACTTCTTACATTTTGAACCCCAAATACCTGTACTTTCTACTTCTTACATGTTGAACCCAAATACCTGTACTTTCTACTTCTTACATGTTGAACCCAAATACCTGTACTTTCTACTTCTTACATGTTGAACACAAATACCTGTACTTTCTACTTCTTACATGTTGAACACAAATACCTGTACTTTCTACTTCTTACATGTTGAACCCAAATACCTGTACTTTCTACTTCTACATGTTGAACCCAAATACCTTGTACTTCTACTTCTTACATTTTGAACCCAAATACCTGTACTTTCTACTTCTTACATGTTGAACCCAAATACCCTGTACTTTCTACTCTTACATGTTGAACCCAAATACCTGTACTTTCTACTTCTTACATGTTGAACTCAAATACCTGTACTTTCTACTTCTTACATGTTGAACTCAAATACCTGTACTTTCTACTTCTTACATTTTGAACCCAAATACCTGTACTTTCTACTTCTTACATGTTGAACCCAAATACCTGTACTTTCTACTTCTTACATGTTGAACTCAAATACCTATACTTTCTACTTCTCACATGTTGAACTCAAATACCTGTACTTTCTACTTCTTACATGTTGAACTCAAATACCTGTACTTTCTACTTCTCACATGTTGAACTCAAATACTGTACTTTCTACTTCTTACATGTTGAACACAAATACCTGAACTTTCTACTTCTTACATGTTGAACTCAAATACCTGTACTTTCTACTTCTCACATGTTGAACTCAAATACCTGTACTTTCTACTTCTTACATGTTGAACTCAAATACCTGTACTTTCTACTTCTTACATGTTGAACACAAATACCTGTACTTTCTACTTCTCACATGTTGAACACAAATACCTGTACTTTCTACTTCTTACATGTTGAACTCAAATACCTGTACTTTCTACTTCTTACATGTTGAACTCAAATATCTGTACTTTCTACTTCTCACATGTTGAACACAAATACCTGTACTTTCTACTTCTCACATGTTGAACACAAATACCTGTACTTTCTACTTCTTACATGTTGAACACAAATACCTGTACTTTCTACTTCTCACATGTTGAACTCAAATACCTGTACTTTCTACTTCTTACATGTTGAACACAAATACCTGTACTTTCTACTTCTTACATGTTGAACTCAAATACCTGTACTTTCTACTTCTTACATGTTGAACTCAAATACCTGTACTTTCTACTTCTCACATGTTGAACACAAATACCTGTACTTTCTACTTCTCACATGTTGAACTCAAATACCTGTACTTTCTACTTCTCACATGTTGAACTCAAATACCTGTACTTTCTACTTCTCACATGTTGAACCCAAATACCTGTACTTTCTACTTCTTACATGTTGAACTCAAATACCTGTACTTTCTACTTCTTACATGTTGAACACAAATACCTGTACTTTCTACTTCTTACATGTTGAACTCAAATACCTGTACTTTCTACTTCTTACATGTTGAACTCAAATACCTGTACTTTCTACTTCTCACATGTTGAACTCAAATACCTGTACTTTCTACTTCTTACATGTTGAACCCAAATACCTGTACTTTCTACTTCTTACATGTTGAACTCAAATACCTGTACTTTCTACTTCTTACATGTTGAACTCAAATACCTGTACTTTCTACTTCTCTCATTTTCCAAACAGCTGGTTCCTTTAGTCTGAATGTGTGTTTGATGCGTGATCATTATTCTTTAGAGTCATTGCGTGCCTATTGATTTGAACACGATCCGTGTATCCATCATTTCCTGGTCTTCTCTAAAGAAGAGGGACCGATGGAAACGTTGTCATGTTGCCGTTGTTCAGCATGGAAACATTCATTAGCTAACAATGACATTATTGTTCTATTAATATAAAGGGAGGTCAGGTACTCTTTAAAGCAGCTGCTAGTTATGGGTACTTTTTACTGAAGTACATTTCAAAGCCTCTTTACTTTTACTTGAGTAAAGTAGTTTAGTCAGTACTTCTACTTTTACCAGAGTATTTTTAAACACGAGTATCTGTACTTCTACTTGAGTAAAGGATGTGTGTACTCTTGCCATCTCTGGTGATCGGTGATCTGGTCAGGGGTCAGTTGTCTCATGACTAAACATGTATTCATCGTAACTAAAGCTCTCTTCAGTTTGAGTAGTTGCACTCGGCTGTGGAGACATTGCTCTTCATGTTGTTTGCCTCTTTTGCAAAAGATGAAAGAACCAGAAAGACATCTCTTTGACTAGTTAATATCAAGAAATCTCCACCACAAGGACTCACCGAGGGAGGGGCCCAGCCAGGAAGGGTCTGGAGGAGGAAGATGGAGGAAGTGGGAGAGCTGGGGAGTCAGGAGGGGGGGAGGGTCTTTTACTGGGAAAGGTGAGCTGTGGGAAGAGTGGGGATCAGTTCGAGGCTGAACGCTCCTCTGTCTGGGGAAAGGTCCGATGGTCTGCCCCCCACCCCCACTACTAGGGCCCTGGAGGAGACATGAAGAGAAATGATTAAAGGTCCCCTATTGTTGCAAAATCCTCTTCTTCCTCATGTCTTCTTCTACATCAACATGTGTCCCCTCTCTTCATGTCTCTTCTAGTAATATGTGTCCCTTCTTTCATTCTCTTCATACATAAATGTGTCCCCCTCTTCTTCATGCTCTCTTCTACATCAACATGTGTCCCTCTTCTTCATGTCTCTTCTACATCAACATGTGTCCCTCTTATTCATGTCTCTTCTACATCAACATGTGTCCCCTCTTCTTCATGTCTCTTCTACATCAACATGTGTCCCCTCTTCTTCATGTCTCTTCTACATCAACATGTGTCCCCTCTTCTTCATGTCTCTTCTACATCAACAGTGTCCCTCTTTCTTCATGTCTCTTCTACATCAACATGTGTCCCTCTTCTTTCATGTCTCTTACTACATCAACATGGTCCCCTCTTCTTCATGTCTCTTCTACATCAACATGTGTCCCCTCTTCTTCATGTCTCTTCTACATCAACATGTGTCCCTCTTCTTATGTCTCTTCTACATCAACATGTTGTCCCCTCTTCTTCATGTCTCTTCTACATCAACATGTGTCCCTCCTTCTTCATGTCTCTTCTACATCAACATGTGTCCTCTCTTCTTCAGTCTCTTCTACATCAACATGTGTCCCCTCTTCTTCATGTCTCTTCTACATCAAACATGTGTCCCCTCTTCTTCATGTCTCTTCTACATCAACATGTGTCCCTCTTCTTCATGTCTCTTCTACATCAACATGTGTCCCCTCTTCTTCAGTCTCTTCTACATCAACATGTGTCCCCTCTTTTCATGTCTCTTCTACATCAACATGTGTCCCCTCTTCTTCATGTCTCTTCTACATTCAACATGTGTCCCCTCTTCTTCATGTCTCTTCTACATCAACATGTGTCCCCTCTTCTTCATGTCTCTTCTACATCAACATGTGTCCCCTCTTCTTCATGTCTCTTCTACATCAACATGTGTCCCTCTTCTTCACTGTCTCTTCTACATCAACATGTGTCCCCTCTTCTTCATGTCTCTTCACATCACATGTGTCCCCTCTTCTCATGTCTCTTCTACATCAACATGTGTCCCATCTTCTTCATGTCTCTTCATACATCAACATGTGTCCCATCTTCTTCATGTCTCTTCTACATCAACATGTGTCCCCTCTTCTTCATGTCTCTTCTACATCAAAATGTGTCCCCTCTTCTTCATGTCTCTTCTACATCAACATGTGTCCCCTCTTCTTCATGTCTCTTCTACATCAACATGTGTCCCCTCTTCTTCATGTCTCTTTTCATCAACATGTGTCCCCTCTTCTTCATGTCTCTTCTACATCAACATGTGTCCCTCTTCTTCATGTCTCTTCTACATCAACATGTGTCCCCTCTTCTCTTTCTTTCTACATCAACATGTGTCCCCTCTTCTTCATGTCTCTCTACATCAACATGTGTCCCCTCTTCTCCATGTCTCTTCTACATCAACATGTGTCCCCTCTTCCTCATGTCTCTTCTACATCAACAGTGTCCCCTCTTCTCATGTCTCTTCTACATCAACATGTGTCCCCTCTTCTTCAGTCTCTTCTACATCAACATGTGTCCCCCTTCTCTCATGTCTATTCTACATCAACATGTGTCCCACTCTTCTTCATGTCTCTTCTACATCAACATGTGTCCCCTCTTCTTCATGTATCTTCTACATCAACATGTGTCCCATCTTCTTCATGTCTCTTCTACATCAACATGTGTCCCCATCTTCTTCATGTCTCTTCTACATCAACATGTGTCCCCTCTTCTTCATGTCTCTTCTACATCAACATGTGTCCCCTCTTCTCCCATGTCTCTTCTACATCAACATGTGTCCCCTCTTCTTCATGTCTCTTCTACATCAACATGTGTCCCCTCTTCTTCATGTCTCTTCTACATCAACATGTGTCCCTCTTCTTCATGTCTCTTCTACATCAACATGTGTCCCCTCTTCTTCATGTCTCTTCTTACATCAACATGTGTCCCCTCTTCTTCATGTCTCTTCTACATCAACATGTGTCCCCTCTTCTTCATGTCTCTTCTACATCAACATGTGTCCCCTCTTCTTCACGTCTCTTCTACATCAACATGTGTCCCCTCTTCTTCATGTCTCTTCTACATCAACATGTGTCCCCTCTTCTTCATGTCTCTTCTACATCAACATGTGTCCTCTCTCTTCATGTCTCTTCTACATCAACATGTGTCCCCTCTTCTTCATGTCTCTTCTACATCAACATGTGTCCCCTCTTCTTCATGTATCTTCTACATCAACATGTGTCCCCTCTTCTTCATGTCTCTTCTACATCAACATGTGTCCCTCTTCTTCATGTCTCTTCTACATCAACATGTGTCCCCTCTTCTTCATGTCTCTTCTACATCAACATGTGTCCCCTCTTCTTCATGTCTTCTCTTCATCAACATGTGTCCCCTCTTCTTCATGTCTCTTCTACATCAACATGTGTCCCCTCTTCTTCATGTCTCTTCTACATCAACATGTGTCCCCTCTTCTTCATGTTCTCTTCTACATCAACATGTGTCCCCTCTTCTTCATGTCTCTTCTACATCAACATGTGTCCCCTCTTCTCATGTCTCTTCTACATCAACATGTGTCCCCTCTTCTCATGTCTCTTCTACCTCAACATGTGTCCCCTCTCTCATGTCTCTTCTACATCAACATGTGTCCCCTCTTCTTCATGTCTCTTCTACATCAACATGTGTCCCCTCTTCTTCATGTCTCTTCTACTCCAACATGTGTCCCCTCTTCTTCATGTCTCTTCTTCATCAACATGTGTCCTCTCTTCTCATGTCTCTTCTACATCAACATGTGGTCCCCTCTTCTCCATGTCCTCTTCTACATCAACATGTGTCCCCTCTTCTTCATGTCTCTTCTACATCAACATGTGTCCCCTCTTCTTCATGTCTCTTCTACATCAACATGTGTCCCCTCTTCTTCATGTCTCTTCTACATCAACTGTGTCCCCTCTTCTTCATGTCTCTTCTACATCAACATGTGTCCCCTCTTCTTCTTCATGTCTCTTCTACATCAACATGTGTCCCCTCTTCTTTCATGTATCTTCTACATCAACATGTGTCCCCTCTTCTTCATGTCTCTTCTACATCAACATGTGTCCCTCTTCTTCATGTCTCTACATCAACATTGTCCCTCTTCTTCATGTCTCTTCTACATCAACATGTGTCCCCTCTTCTTCATGTCTCTTCTACATCAACATGTGTCCCCTCTTCTTCCATGTCTCTTCTACATCAACATGTGTCCCCTCTTCTTCATGTCTCTTCTACATCAACATGTGTCCCCTCTTCTTCATGTCTCTTCTACATCAACATGTGTCCCCTCTTCTTCATGTCTCTTCTACATCAACATGTGTCCCCTCTTCTTCATGTCTCTTCTACATCAACATGTGTCCCCTCTTCTTCATGTCTCTTCTACATCAACATGTGTCCCCTCTGTGGAAAGAGACTCTGAAAGTTTCAGGAACAAAGATTCTCTCTCTTTTTGATCCATTTCTATAAAAACCTGTCTGAAAATGAGCTGATCAGATTTTGGCCACTTTATGATGTTATAACGATGTGTTGTCTTGTGTAACCATTAGCCAGTCAGCAACCAAGGTAACCCCCCCCCCCCCCTTATCACCTGAATCTCCTCCTAGAGCACCATTGAGTTCTTTGTAACCAAATGTCTCTCAGAGGGGCGTGGGGAGGGGCTCCTTATTTTCATCTAAAGTAACAGACAGAGAATCAGCACTTTTGAAACAGGTCTGAAACAGAGGGGATTATGGGTAATGCTGCAATGATCTGTTTGGTGTTTCAGCCAATGAGAGACAGGTTCTGTATATATCTGAGACTGTGATATATTGATTAAACACAGTATAATAGGGGACCTTTCAGTGTTGCTGGAGATTCAGCATTTTCTGTTGAGTCAGAGTCGACACACAACGATGTAAACAGCTACAGAAAATATGTTTCAGAGGGCATTTAGGAAACAACTCATCAGCAGGGGTGCAAAGTAAGTACCGTCTGTTTGTCTCAAATGTGTTTACATATTAAAGTAACCTATAGACTGTCAATTCATCTACAGACCGACATGTGGATAACCAGCTAATGGCTAACCATGAGCATCCATGGTCCAAAGGTCCAACAACAACACCCAACTAGTTAGAATAACCTTGCTGCTGAAAATATGACTTCTGCTCGTCAGATTAGTTTTAGTAGACTTAGCACTCATTAAAATAAATCATCCAGCCTTGGAGCTACATGTCCATCTCGTCTTTTTTCAGCAGTAATTGCTCAGTGAAAATTCTAGATTGTCACACATAGAAATGTATAACATACTTTTGCAGCACCGTATGGAAACGTGCAAGAACGGCCGAAACCTTCATTTGCATTGTTTCTGAATCTGCAGCCCTTTCCTCCTGATGGAAGTGGCAGCACATCGTAGTATCGTGACAACAAATAATGCACCTTTCCCTTTAACGCTCCATCACTTTGCCCTTGTGTAACTTCTTTGTGAACGAACCACCCTCCTCCTCCTCCTCCTCCTCCTCAGATGTGGAGTCTAGAGGAAGCCGACTGACACCATGTCTTTCATGTCTCAACTTCCCTCTCTTGTCCTTTTGATGCGTCGCTGTTGTTTTTTCCCTTTGTCATCCCACAGGAGCTTTGTTTCCTGCATGTCACCCACTTCTCCTGCCTACGTAAGGGTTAGAGGAGGCACAGGGGAGGAAGTCGGTCTGTGACGTAACTACATCACCTCAAACGCCCCCTGGATCCCTGTCACTGCACAAAGTCAGACGTGTGTTTCAAGGAGGTCACAGACACCAGATCTAAGAGTAAATGTAGCGGCTGTTAAATTAGCCAGCTGTGATTTAGCACTCGGCAGTTCATCCTCTAAAGCTTCACATCTCTCTCCCTCCTTTTCTGTCTGTCTTTTTCCCGCCACCCTTTATCCACCTGTCCATCAACCTTTGATCAACTCAGGAATAAAGGGACGGTGGGTTGAATATAAACACAAGACTGTCCTTCAAAATAACCCCCCCCCCCCCCCCCCCACCCACCACCCTCGTTTTAGTGTGCAACGGGTAGGTTGTCATAGCAACAGTAAGGCTTTTCCCAAGAGGCGCAGCTTTTATTTTTTCCTTTCTCGTGCTCATGATTGCTTATCGCTTGGTTTGTTGTTAGAAACAGCTTATGAAAACGGATGAGAAGCAAATAAAAGGGCCGGCTTTCCTATAGGCTGACCCTAGGCTGCCCCCCGACCCCCCCCCCCCCCCAAACCCAGTGTGCATTCATTGCAATCTGTAACCGATTTGGTTCGCCCCATTGTTTTTTTTTTAATTAACTGCTCGAACAGCTTGAGATCAACAGTAAGCCCACCAGCATCATCTGAAGTCATTGGCAACCAGCAGGCCTCCAAGTTGAAACTTTTAATTAGGTTGCATAGTTACTCTCCCCCGACTCCCTGTGCGCGGGGACCTTCTCCAAACCTAAAGCTCCTTTCATTAAACGAAGCATAATGAAGTGCGGGTTAATTTCATGTCATGTTTTAACACTCATTAGTGACTTATCAAGCATGAGCATCCATCAAAGTTTAAGTGACATCAGTTATGATCGACGGGTTGTTGTGACGGAGGAACATCGGACTATGCTAACAGTGAGATTGCAAAAGCTAACCTGAAGCCAAAGCACAAATCCAGCCGCTGATAAGGTTACAACAAATTGAAATATTCAAGATGGCTGAACTGGATCCAGCCATGTGAGGTAATCCCTCGTTAGTCAGACCTGGAAGGATTCAGGCGTTACTCTTCAGTCGGGAACCAAATATTATACATGTTTTTTTTATGAAGTTGTTTTCAGAATTAACACGAATACGATTCCAGATAAATGTACTTTAGGTCAAATGTATTTGAAGTTGTTGAATAGATAGACTTAGATGGTAAACCTGTTGACAATTTCCATTTCAAATGCTTCCAATTGGCCTGAATGGATGCATTCCTGTACGTTCGTTAGCATTAAAGCTGCATGATACGTGATTTGCTCTTTGCTTACAGCGTGATTTTGGCCACAGTAAAAACATAGGGGTAAAACAGCGAGTTTTGTTTCTATGATTACGTCCACTGTTGGTGCCACACACAGCTTTCATCTGATTGGTTGCACGACAAAAAGTAAATGGCAACGTCAGCACAGAGCTGTTTTACCGCTAGTCATGTGAATGCACCTTTAGGGTCCTCAGGTTGATTATTTTCATTTCCTCGCTCCTCGGTCTCACCGGAAGTTGATTTGTCTGCGACATCTTGAGTAGCGTCCCAATGGCCTTATTTCTGCCAAGGAGCGATAATGGAGGAACCACCAGACCATCCTCCGATGAAATCCAGACACTTGCCCCGCCCCCTTACTGTGTATCGCTCACTGATTGGGCGAGGCACTGATCTGATGCTTCTTGACATGAGAGCGGAGTGAAGAAAACACATGAGCCTCACGGGAGTCACTCCTCAGTTTATACCGTGTTTTGTTTCAATTCATGTTTCATTTAGTTACAAATATGTGATATGTCTGAACAACAAAGTGGTCAAAAATCATTTTCTTCATTTATTGGAAACATTTTCATGATCGCTTTTTTCGTTTTACATTTTAAGAATGGCGTTTATCTTTTTTGAGAATGAGTTCTTATTTGATTTAATGTATTTGGGTCTACAACAGATGATACAAATGTTTGTGTCAGTAAATGTGTGCTAACAGAGGCGGGGGTGTGTGTGGAAATAACGGAGACAGAGCTGCTGTCAGACGATCAGCTGTGCAGCGTCATCACAAACGGACGTGGCTTCACGTGACGCTCCGGAGGAAAGGACGTCCCATTGCTCTTAAAACTCATTTCCCTGCTTCTCGTGGTTTCCTTGCGTCCCTCCATGCTTCCCTGGTGGGAGGGACTAGTCGCAGGGAAACGACGCAAGTGAGGGACGCAAGGAATCAATTTAATCGACCTGAGAAGGACCCTTAGAGTGAATCAGTCTTGTGTCTTGAGGCATTAGCGAGAGTTAAAGAGGAACGCCCTACAGGTTTTACGAGTCAGCCTTAGTTGTTGCTATATTTAAGGAACACATAAGGTGGTGGTTTTGAGCTAAGCAGCTATCTCTGTGGTTGAATTCATGCGTAAGCTCTAAAGAAAATGCACTTCTTCGACTGGCAACTTGAAGATGGCTCTGAAAGAAGTAAATTGTACATATGCCACATATTTACATCGTGAAATACGAGTGGTAATGGCCTCAATAGCACATGTTCCCCATTCATGGCGAGTGTAGGGGTGAAATTGGATATAACTCACCATGAATAATATATATGCTTATAGTTATGCATAATTAAGTGCATGGTTGCTTTGACTTACAGGTGGGTAATGTCACAGGTCACTAACAGGAGACCCAGGCCTGCCGTGCACTTCCTGTTTGTGTGTATCTGTTTTCCAATTTTTTTAATTATCCAAGATGGCGATGACCAGATTCCCCCATTAACAGTTTCACAAAAGATCTTCAGAAACCTACGGGTGAATTAACAGAAAGCATTCCCATGTTTTACACAGGCTATGGTTTGAGTTCACACTTGGTTGCTCACAGTTCGTAATCGATGTCTGAAGAAACAAGAAAAACCTTCACAAAAACCTAAAATATGAATTATGCCTCAATAAAAGATAAGGTTAAATATGACTCAGTTGCATTTGAAACCTCTCTTGCATCACAACAACAACAACAATGAGAACCAGAGTGCAGCTAGCTAGCCACGATTAGCATGAAACAGAAAGTGTATCAATGGTCACCGATGGTGTCTGTTTCATCGAGGGACTGAGAGACACATTTCCATCGTGATGGCAGCTTGTTGTTCTATGTTAGAGAACAAATATCACACTACCAGTTTGAGTACATACACACACATCTAGGTCGTTTCCACAGCAACCAATGCAGAAGGGTACAAGAAGCCTGAAAACACTAATCTGACGCATATCGAGCTACACGACAGTCCTATACATCAGATCTGTGATACAGGATCTCGTCTGAAATAATCCACAAGTGAGAGGAGGCTCTCCGATGAACACTCAGAAGCACGGAGGTGTGATCATTCTGCAATAAAAAAAGAAACTGATGATGTTGTAGGGTCTGGAGACCACACATAACAGGGAGGCGATGTGGGGAGTGTGCAGTTTGAAAGACGAGGGTGTAAAGCAGACAGAAGGGGTCTAATGAAAGTTGTGCTGTTGAGTTGCATTGTGGGAAATAAAGGATGCTGCATTTTGGAAACTAAAAGTCAGGATATATTTTTCCCCTTGGTGATTCATTATTGGTCTTTGTTATCTGTCCCTTTAGGAAGACGAGGAAGCTGGGTCACCTTTTAAATGCGGACAAATTTAACGAGGAAGGTTTGTCAAACAGTAAAACAACTTCTCCTACAGCACAACAACAAATGCTCTTGGGGGATTTTGGAAAGGTCTGGAAGGTACGGAAGAGGACGAGGGCCACAAGTTTTGAATTTTTATTTTATTCTGTGAATAAAGTCAGATTTCTTAGAATAAAATGTCGTACCGAAGTCCATAGGAACCATAGGGACTTGGCTTGGGAACCTGAAGGGAAGTCCCCGAAATACCAAGTGCTACAAGGTGTCCCTGCAGCAAGGCACCGTGCCCTACACTGCTCCTAACTCCAGGATGGGTGACATGCATTATGCAGTGGCGAACCGTCAGGGCCTTCAAGGTATTCAGACCCTGGAACACTCAGATAAAACAAACAAATAATCGATTTAATTATATAAATAAAATGTATATAAAATGAATAAATGAGAATGGTATCTGTGTTGTTGATCTGTAATATTACAGTGTTACGTTGATTAGTTTGTCCTTCTCGGACCATGCTCTACGCATTTCAGTGGTTTTGTGTTAGAAAAGAAATGGGGGCGCGGCGGCGGAGGGTGTGTGTGTCTACAGAAGGTCCAGTTGTGATAGACACGGGTCGCCGTCAAATACAACAATAATTCTGACTTTTTTCTCATAATTCTGATTTAAATCTAAGAATCCTGGGATTAAAGTCCTAATTCTGTAAAAACATTCATTATTCTGATTTGATTCCCAGAATTCCAATTTCTTGTAATATTATTTTTAAAAAGTTGGAATTCTGACTTTAATTTCAGAAATCTTACTTTGATCTACGAAAATTCAAAACAGTACGAAATCTGACTTTTCTCTCAGAGCTTAGAGCAAATATCGTACTTTTGGTCAGATTTAAAAAAAAATTATAATCACATGTGGCCGTTAGCCTATTTCGTAGTAAGGGGAATCAAACCGAAAACATTTAAAAAGTGCACTTTTGTTTGCAGAAATAGGTGGTTTGAAGTATGTGAGTGAACTACTCCTGTGCTGATCTGCATTAACAAGTCTTTTTCAGCTTGCTTTTCTTACAGGATTATCTGCGTAAAGTCCTGGGAATTGGCAAAAAAACTCTCTTCATGGAAATACATTTGCAATTTTGGTTTGAAATTAGGAAGACCATAATCCTGGCTACATTTTTGCACATTAAAGCTTGCAAAGCAATCCTTACTCTTCTGTATGTCTTCCTCTTTCCCTCAGCCTCCTTCACTCTTCCTCTCCTCTCCCTCTTACAGCTGTGATTTGGGTAAAGGCTTCAATATCCCACTCCAGTTTATTTTTAGTGCAGTGACCTATTTTCATTATTTAGAGGTCAGCTGAAACACCTGGTGTGCTTCGTTCTGGTAACAGCTGACCCTCTCTCCCTCTGTAGACGCTTCACCGGGATCATTTATTGACTTGTATTTAATTAGTCTGCAGTATTTGAAAAGAGCATCTGTGCTGCAGTCTGTAGCTGACCTCAGGACTCCGCCAGAGTTGCCTGAATGAATTAGTCCATGTGTGTGTGCGTGTGTGTACTGAATCTGGATGTGTGTCTTTGTGGAAGTGTATGAAAATGCAGAAGAAGGTACCTGAGCTTAATCACACAAATACAGATTTCACATTGGCCTGGTTTTAACAATGCTGGATAAATGCCCCAGGGCTCAGACTGCACTTCTGATACAATCACTTCAGTTCTGGCTCATGCTACCTTATCTGCTCTGAAGTTCAGCTCCTGTGTGCTAACTACCTGCTGTTGAAACAAACCCATTTCACTCAATGAGGAAGAAAAACAACTTGGCAAAGTAAGACAAAGAGAAGTGATGACACAGCATCGCTACAGGCTCCTGGGTAAATAATCCGGGGCAATTTGATTTGAATAAATATGTTTTTCATTTTTCTGTTCACTGAATCCACTGCGGTTCAGCCCATTGAAGTACTGCATATATAGTAAATGGACTGCGTAGAGTGGTAATAAGTTAGCATCTTACCATTTCCTGCTCCCTCGTCTCTAAATCAATGGTTTCCGAATGTGTTTGTGGTTAGAAGCCTGAAATAAGATTCGTGGTTAACATAAGCTGAATAAATGTTTTTGTTCTACGACATAACATATGTCAGTAAATACTCCACTCGGGAATATCCAAAATGTATATGCCATAAAAAAACAGTGGTTGTTGACAAGTGACTAAATATAATCACGCCGAAGATTAGCCACGTTTAGCTAAAGCTACCAGGTAGCTTTTTCATAGCCTAACGTTAGCTTTTTATTTCTTCCGATTGCATTTACACTTCAGAAATCAATAAGTGGTGTTAATATTTGCCGTGGTGTGCTGGGGTGGAAACACAAACACTAGGGACACTGGCAGGCTGAACAAGCTCGTGAGGAAGGCTAGCTCTGTAGTGGGAGTACAACAGGACAATCTGGAGGAGGTGGCAGAGGGGAGGACGAGGAGGAAGCTCGACAGCATCCTAGAGAACCCCTCCCACCCACTCCACGCAGAGCTAGTGAAGATGAGGAGTACGTTCAGCCACAGACTCATCCCTCCACGACAACGCACCAAGCGCCTCGGACAGTCCTTTGTGCCTGGAGCCATCAGGCTGCACAATAAGGGGTTAATGATGAAAAAGAAATACAATTAAATCACTGGTCATAAATATACACTGTTTCCACAACCCATGCTAACATATTATTAGTAGTAGACCAAAAAGGTAGATAGATATGTCACTATATGTATCTATCACTTGTCACTTTAACTTATTCCGTACTTTATAACTTAGATGACCAAATATGTATATATGCTGACAGTTATTTTACTCTTATTTTTACTCATCTCCTATTTTATAGTCTTTTATTATTATTATCATTTTTTCTTGATTTAATTTATTTTTGATTTTATTAATCTGTGTGAATCTTTGCTGTCCTGTTTTTTCACGCTTACCCTTAACTGAATTTCCCCTCAGGGATTAATAAAGGTTCATCTTATTTTATCTTATATGTGGAGATTAACCTGCTCAACAAAACGTGTTAAGTATCATTAATGTGTGATTTCCACAGAGCCTAGTTTCTGCAATGTACCGAAATCCAAAGGCGAAATCCCATTGATGTTGTTCCGGGTGTCCCTTGTGGTGCTAACTTACGGGTCAACCTACAAATACCTCATCAACGCACTACTTTATTTATACTGTATTGCACTTTTCCAGTCTTTGTGACCCGCCAGCATTTACCCATTGAGAGGCTGCTATACAAGGAGCCACCTGCTCAGGGCGACTAACTTCAATCCACACAAAGTTGGCCATCGCGAGCAATTTGGGGTCAAGTGTCTTACCCAAGGACACATCGACATGTTGACTTCAGGGGCTGGGGATCAAACATCCGACCTACCGATCTAAAGAGCTAGAGACAACAGTGTTCGCTTCTATCCTATCAAAGTCTTCTTTACACAATTCCTCACCTACGTTTTTTTTCGACTGGACCACAACAAAGAATAGGCCAGCACTACAAAAGTCTGTCACTGAGTCACTGAGAGACTGACTGTACAGCATGAGTAGTACATTGAGTGATAGAGTTACACCATGGTCCAAGTGACTGGTAGCATTACATTATCGGCCGTTGATTGCTAATGAATCGGCGTGAAAGCGTCAAACTTCGTTCTTATATAAGAGATACATAGGTGCAAGAGCTCAGAGGAAAAGAGGAATCAGCAGTAAAGTTGTCAGGTGGTAGTACATGTACACTGTATGTTTCAGTTTGTATATAAATACATATTTTGGCTCCCCAAGACTAACATTTGAGGCTGTGTGCATGTTCATAATTGTCATGGGATGTAACCTATGACTGGTCCATTCAAAGCAACATTACTTACACAACATCACTAAATAAATAATCCAGAACAACACATTGCTTGGTTTTATTCTTGAATTTCAATAAATCAAAGTAATCCTCAATTGTTGTCTCAATCGTAGCTTCAATGTCTTCTAATGTGATCTGTTTCATAAAAAATGCTCGGGAAATTTCACATGTAAAGTATTTTGGCCAATGCTCAGAAAAATATATGTTTATCGCCATTCCAGTCTAAAAATACTGTGATATATCTTTTCTTGATATCGCCAAGCCCCACTTTCAACTTCTTTGGAACTAAAAGAAGAAATATTGGCAGTGAGGTCTAACATGTAAGAAGAGAGGACGTAAAGAACATTTCTGAACTTCCCTAAAAGACGTTTCATTGACAGGTGAAGTGTGGAGGATGAGCCGAAACACTGAAGCAGAGAGAAGCAGTAACGTGGAGCCAGAGTAAAGGAGAACATTACTTTAGGATAAGATTTACAGGACAGGAGGGCTCATTTCCTCTGCTTTGCTTCAGACCAGCACAGTATGACATTTACACTGCCTATTAGCTGTAGAAGCCTCCAGATGCAGGAGCTTCCATTTCCCCGTGTGAACACACGGTCCAGTCTATAACACCCTACACACTGAGCCTATCTGGATGTCAGGTCCTCGGCTCAGCTCTCCTCAGCCCAGTGAATCTCCTCCTTGTTTCCAGCTGCAGAAACCACCCCCGGGCAGCTCTGAGATCAGCTGAAGCTCCGGGTTACCTGGCTGCTCCGACAGATATAATGGCCCAGACAGGATTAGGAGGATGTGCTGGATTAATAGAGCGGAGCAGCAGCAAGCTAAAGTCGTTTTTTTTAAGATAGCCGAAATTGTCAGATCCTATACGCAAAAGTTAGAGTCATAGGCTTCTTCTTTTGCTCACAGTGCTCTCCCTTTAGTTCAGAATGAGAATCGGAAACAGGTTTATACGCAGGTAGGTGGACACGTACGAGGAATTTGACTTGGTGTCGCGGTGCATACATAAAAGTAAAACAAAAATTAAAAACACAGATAGAGAACTATTTTAAGAACACTATAATAACATAAACAAATAATAAAAAAGATAGCAGTATTTACATGGAATAAAATATGTGCAGTAATACAAAACAAATATTGTTAGTAACTGACTATGGTCATATATCTCAGGCTGGCCTCATATACAGTAGGGCAAAAAAGTATTTAGTCAGCCACCAATTGTGCAAGTTCTCCCACTTAAAAAGATGAGAGAGGCCTGTAATTTTCATCCTAGGTACACTTCAACTATGAGAGACAGAATGGGGGGAAATAATCCAGGAAATCACATTGTAGGATTTTTAATGAATTAATTGGTAAATTCCTCGGTAAAATAAGTATTTGGTCACCTGCAAACAAACAAGATTTCTGGCTCTCACAGACCTGTAACTTCTTCTTTAAGAGCGTCCTCTGTCCTCCACTCGTTAACTGTATTAATGGCACCTGTTTGAACTCGTTATCAGTATAAAAGACACCTGTCCACAACCTCAAACAGCCACACTCCAAACTCCACTATGGCCAAGACCAAAGAGCTGTCAAAGGACACCAGAAACAAAATTGTAGACCTGCACCAGGCTGGGAAGACTGAATCTGCAATAGGTAAGCAGCTTGGTGTGAAGAAATCAACTGTGGGAGCAATTGTTAGAAAATGGAAGACATACAAGACCACTGATAATCTCCCTCGATCTGGGGCTCCACGCAAGATCTCACCCCGTGGGGTCAAAATGATCACAAGAACGGTGAGCAAAAATCCCAGAACCACACGGGGGGACCGAGTCAATGACCTGCAGAGAGCTGGGACCAAAGTAACAAAGGCTACCATCAGTAACACACTACGCCACCAGGGACTCAGATCCTGCAGTGCCAGACGTGTCCCCCTGCTTAAGCCAGTACATGTCCAGGCCCGTCTGAAGTTTGCTAGAGAGCAGTTAGATGATCCAGAAGAGGATTGGGAGAATGTCATATGGTCAGATGAAACCAAAATATAACTTTTTGGTAAAAACTCAGCTAGACGTGTTTGGAGGAGAAAGAATGCTGAGTTGCATCCAAAGAACACCATACTGTGAAACATGGGGGTGGAAACATCATGCTTTGGGGCTGTGTTTCTGCAAAGGGACCAGGACGGCTGATCCGTGTAAAGGAAAGAATGAATGGGGCCATGTATCGTGAGATTTTGAGTGACAACCTCCTTCCATCAGCAAGGGCATTGAAGATGAAACGTGGCTGGGTCTTTCAGCATGACAATGATCCCAAACACACCGCCCGGGCAACGAAGGAGTGGCTTCGTAAGAAGCATTTCAAGGTCCTGGAGTGGCCTAGCCAGTCTCCAGATCTCAACCCCATAGAACCTCTTTGGAGGGAGTTGAAAGTCTGTGTTGCCCAGCGACAGCCCCAAAACATCACTGCTCTAGAGGAGATCTGCATGGAGGAATGGGCCAGAATACCAGCAACAGTACAGTGTGTGAAAACCTTGTGAAGACTTACAGAAAACGTTTGATCTCTGTCATTGCCAACAAAGGGTATATAACAAAGTATTGAGATTAACTTTTGTTATTGACCAAATACTTATTTTCCACCATAATTTGCAAATACATTCTTTAAAAATCAGACAATGTGATTTTCTGGATTTTTGTTTTTCTCATTCTGTCTCTCATAGTTGAAGTGTACCTAGGATGAGAATTACAGGCCTCTCTCCTCTTTTTAAGTGGGAGAACTTGCACAATTGGTGGCTGACTAAATACTTTTTTGCCCCACTGTATATAGAGTTTGGGAAAAAAACATTTTGAATAGGACATTTCATGCCTTGAAGCTACATCAACTGAAAAGTTCATACCCAGGTTTAGTTCATTGCCATCTCCATAGAAACAAGCAAGGGTTCATATCATGACATTCATGTACTAAATATGGCCACAGGCTGTATCTTAATGGGTTTCTAAATTGGTTTTCCCTTTCCTGTAGTGTCTTACAGTATATAGGTTGTTGTGCATGTAAATGGTCTACTAAGGCTACAATCCCAAAGTTCCCTCCAGAGGAAGTTTCTCTCCCACTCTCTTTACTGTTTACTGAGTTTTTATGATTTACTAAACTGACAATCTTTTTTACTTTAAGTGACTTTTTAATTTATTTTTAAGATTTATTTTTGACACTACTAATGGAAGATTTAAACATCACTTTAAATCTTCCATTTAAAGTGATGTTTAAAACTCAGTTAATGGGCTCATTCACTGGAGCTTCCACAAACAACAATCAACTTAATTATTACATTCAAATGATGTACATTATTCAAGTTTACATTCACTTTGGAGAATAACACGGGAGAAATGAGCGGAAGCGCTCTCTTTTCCTCTCTCTCCCTCTCCCTCTCTCTCTCCCTCTCTCTCTCCCTTCTCTCTCCTCTCTCTCTCTCTCTCTCTCTCTCTCTCTCTCTCTCTCTCTGTATCTCATGCAGCTCACTAATCCAGTAATGAGTGACCCGACAGTGAATAATAAATATATTTATAACTAGTGTAGCTTGTTCCAGAGGTAGATCAAATAGCTAAGTGTGTTAGGTCTAACTCTTGTGTGTTTCGCTCCGCTCACCGGTCCGGCGGGCGGAGCTGCAGGATTTCTGCTTCACACACGTTGCATACCGCTATTTTACTGTCTTTTTCGGACACCTTCAAATAATGCCAGACTGGTGAAGCCATGTTGGCGAGCTTGTTTTGCCACACAGAGAAAAGTGTCATGTATTTTACGTCATGCGATCGGCTCTCGCGATCGGCATGTTTAGAGAGCACCGATCGATCGGTAGAGAGAGAGTATCGGCCGATCTCGATCGGTGACCGATCGATCGGAGCATCCCTACTACTAACCCTAACCCTTAACTGAGGGTGTTCCTCAATGTCGAGTAAAGCTGCTCCAGAGCCACTATTTGAAGCATACTACGTCATCGAGTGCCGTCGAAGTACTGTTCCAATGTCCAGCATACTTGGAAATCTACCGGGCCCGGCGTACTTCGTAGCGAGAAATTTCGAGGCTGCACATGTGTAGACTCCGCGGTCTTAAAATCCCCACAATGCTTTGCACACGGACCAATTTCCCCAAATCTGTGACGGAAAATGTAAGGTGGAACCTCTCGTATGACGCACACCTGCACACTTGCTCGCCTGTTCCACTCTTCGTTTTCCGAATGCCAGGAAGGAAGTGACTCGTCCTATCTGTCCTAAACACCCTGTCACTTTCATTACTTTTTTATGTTTTATGTATTACTTGTATTTAATACTATAATATGCTTCTTAGTTAGCATTAACCTGTCTTTGGCTCTCTTCTGCTGTAACAAATGTAAATGTCCCCTCTGTGGGACGAATAGAGGTATTCTGGTTATTTTCCCTCTCTGAAACAAGTACACACTAAAACAGAAAGTGCAATGTCAGAGAGCGCGTGACGAGACAAGACTTACGTGACTGTAACTTAACATGACATGAGTAAACATAATCCTTAAATCTAAACATGGACATGTAAACTAAACATGAAACATTTACTAGTCACCTGATAACTAACAAACTAGACATGACATGAGTAAACAAGAACTGAACAAAAAATGAACATACTTGGCGTGATGTGCTTATTTGAGTGTGTAATGTATGAAAACAATTCAACTTTTCACTTTCTTTGCCATTTTTTGGGGGGAAATATGATCATCAGTGCAAGCTTAAAGTCTCTCAACCAAGAAGAGGGAGCCCTCTGAGCTGAGCTGACCTCTGGATCAAGATCTGGATCCCTCTGCCACCAGAGAGCAAACACACCCAATGGCTGTTCCCTGTGCTAATCTTATCTCTACTGTGCACACACCGGGTGCTATCGGTAATGAATCCCCATCAGCAGAGAAGAGACTCTGTGGTGAGGAGGAACAATGCAGCATAATATTGTTTTCCACAGCCCGGAGCAGGGAAATTACCTGCTGCTGTCATTAGAGCTTCTTTTAGCCGGCCGCTCTCACTGCCAATGCCGTCATTTACATATTTTACATGAGATTGAGATGGCAAAACGCTCCGGCCCAGCTGCTCCAGAGTCTGTAATAGTGCTGATGGAGTGAATTAGCCGGCTAAATCTGGTCCAGGTCCTGTAATGAGGAAGCTGAGACGAAATAAGTTGTGGCTGATTGTTGGCCGGGGCTGTTGTGGAGCAGTTGGCGCTTCTCTTATCTGCTATAAAAGACAAAATAGCTCTGTTTCTACCAACTCCCCCCCCCCCCCCCCCCTCTGGCTTGGTGGTGTAGCTGTCCTTATGTGTATCTTTTATTTGTGTGTCGCTGTGTTCGGCTGACAGATGCTGTAAAAGTGAGCACTCTGTCACCGTAGCAACTCAAGTGTGTGTTATGTAAATGAGGAGAGAGCTGAGCGGTCGTTTCTTTCTCTGGGTTTCATGTAACATGGTCACACTGACTATCTATCAGCCTGAGGACTTACATTGGGATGCACACACTAAGTAACAAGGATGTGATGGAGGAAAGAAACACCGAATTCAAATGACATGCCAATTTGAAGTGTCAGCATTACTTACTAGATTCTTTATAAGGTGAATTTATAGTCAGCATGATAAGCTACGGCAAGCTGAACGTGTCAGATCCGACTTAAAACTTAAGGGCTGCTTTTGCTCGATGTTCAATCCCTTTATTTATTTTACTTTTAACGATAAATGCAATTAACCAAAAAGATACAAACTCAGACCAGAGAAAATGCAGATAAAGTTGCTCCACATGAAACATGTCAGTAAATGTCCCGCTCCCTTTCATTGGCCATAAAAACAGTGAGTAACTAAACTACTAAACGTCATCACGCCAAACATTAGCTGCCTTTAGCTTAGCGGCGGTGATGTGAAGTTATGCAACCATGGTTAATTAAGCAATGGCTCACGACAGGCCGTGGTATATCACAGCTAAGGGGCGTGGTATATCACAGCTAAGGGGCGTGGTATATCACAGCTAAGGGGCGTGGTATATCACAGCTAAGGTGCGTGGTATATCACAGCTAAGGGGCGTGGTATCCCTTACATGCTTCCATCTTAAGCTTTGTTAGTTAGTTAGTTTCGTAACGGACGTAATGTAACAGTTGTAACGGTTGTAGCTTTGCTCAGACGCGGAGGGATACTGACTTGTTGTGAAAAGTAACTACAATTCTAAAGGAACTTATAAAACGGACAAGTCAAATCAAGCAATCTCATTGGTTCTTAGCCGTGATATAATAAGCGTATATCATGGCTAAGAACCAATGAGATTGCTTGATTTGACTTGTCCGTTTTATAAGTTCCTTTATAGCCTAACGTTAGCTTATTTTAGCATTTACACTTTTTAGAGAGAGATCCCTTGATCCCTGGTCTGCCTACAAAAATACTTCATTACAGAGAGTGAGAAGACGGTTAGGACAGGGGAGGTACATCTTCTAAGGCAGGGGTTCCCAACCTTTTTTCCCAAGAGCCCCCCCAAATGACTCCTGTTGGAAGTTGCGCGCCCCCCCCCCCCCCCCCCCCACACACACACACAAGGGGGGGGGGGCGCAACAGCGGTAATTAAAGTTTCAAAGTCTCAAATGCTACAACTACTGTCACAAACTGGATGAATGTGAAGTATGTTGTTAAAGGAGGATGAAAGCGTAATTAAGGAGCACTATTGGAGTGATTTTGATGGTTATTGGACTCAGGATTCATTCATTTGGATTCCCGCTGTATGAAGAAATTAAAGGACGGCACAAGTGGAAACAATTCACAAAGGGATTAAACTATTTAAAACACATGCTCAAAGTAAGCCGGATTTTGCCGATGTGTTTATGTGGATTCAAAAGTCGTAATAATCTACAAAATGGAGGAGACCGATCTGATCGGAGCAACTGTGACAAATAATCCAACTGAAACCGGCATGGACAATGACTATGTTTTAAAATGCGCTTATCCAGAAAAGCCCGGTTTGGACACTTTACGGGCAGAAGAAACATTTCTGTTAAAGAAACAATTATACATTTCTGTCTTTTTATGCCTTTAATACTAACTTCAATTTGTATTCAAATGAATCAATCAATTATTTTTTATATTTGATTGTAATGTAGAGACAAGGCTTTTAGTGACAATCATGTATTGCGTTACAATTATATGTACAAATATATCTTTGGCGCGCGCCAGGTTGGGAACCACTGTTCTAAGGTATATGATATCATTTCAACAACATTACCTGTTTTATACCTAAAGATGAGCTTGTGTTTCTTGTTTCCTCTCATTATTTGCACAATCCCAACTGGCCATCTTAGTCTGCACACAAACACGGACCACATTCACTTTCTTTTTTTGGACTGGACCACAACAAAGAAGAGACCAGCACTCCCAAAGTCTGTCGCTGAGTCGCTGAGAGACTGACTGTACAGCATGAGTAGTAAAGCTTTCAGTATTAGCTTCAAATAAGCCAAACCATTATAAGTGCTGGTGCATTAGTTTCGAGTTCTCCAGCTCCTCCACTTACTGGCATTTTGTGGTTAGCTTTTGCTGGCACTGTTTGCAGTGGCTTTCTAAAATAATGCTGGGTGAAAGCCTTGGATGATCACTGACTTAAAGTCCAAGTTAAACCACCTCTTTTACACTAAAAGTACTTTTTTGCCAAGAAATGGAACATGAACACAATCAAATTCAGTCCGTTTTGACACACAGCTAGACTGTGGGATTCATCCAATCCAATCCACTTTATTTATATAGCACAGTTTAAAAACAGAGGGTTTGCCAAAGTGCTTCACAATTAACATAACATTATAATAAAATATAATATTACACGAATAGATAAAAAGCACACATAAGAAAAGATCAAAAAGCATACATAAGAATAAATACAAGGCACATAAAGGCTATGGAAAGACAGTAAAAGCATACAAATAGGTATGACACAGCTCAGACTGGCTGGTAAGCGAGGGAAAAGAGGTGGGTTTTTAGGCGGGACTTAAAAACTTCAAGAGTGGGCGACAATTTAACCTGAGGGGGCAGGTCGTTCCAGAGCCTGGGGGCTACCGATGAGAATGCTCGGTCTCCCCTGGTCTTTTTGTTTGTTTTTGGGACTACAAGCAGCAGCTGATCAGCCGACCTCAAAGCCCTTGAGGGGGTGTACACCTGTAAGAGGTCGGAGATGTACTCTGGGGCCAGCCCATTAAGAGATTTAAAAACAAACAATAAAATCTTAAAATGGACTCTAAAATGGACAGGAAGCCAGTGGAGCGAAGCCAGAACTGGTGTGATGTGGTCATCACACCAGTTCATCACATGAATTACATTACATGTCATTGAGCTGACGCCTCTATCCAAAGCGACTCACAAAAAGTGTAATTAACCAAAAAGATACAAACAGAACAAGAAAAATGTAAATATGTTTGCTTCAAATCAGCCAAACCACTCCAGCTACTCATTTTCTACTGTTAGCATTTAATGGCTAGGACCGTTAGCATTTGCTTTTTCAAATATGACTTGATGAAAGCCTTGAGATGATCTCTGACTTAAAGTCCAAGTTTTACCCACAATATATATATATAGACCACACTGATGGACGGACATCCTAATGAGATTAAATCTGAGGAGCAGCTGAGAAGCTAATCAGAAGACTTGGCCGCAATTTGCATGTTGCAAGATCAGGAGCCATGGAGACAAGACGGAAATAGATGCAGGCGCTTAGGAATCAGCAAAAACATTATGAGAGCTGCGAAAACACAAAGCTAGATGCAGCCTTAAACGTGATGTAACATGCTTTGTTACGCAAGAACAATGTATAGTGAGGATCCACTGTACTCTGTAGTGTCCCTGAAGCACAACCCCCCCCCCCCCCCCGACTTGTATATTCAGGGCATAGTGGGTCTGCTGCCTTTCACTGTGTAGGAGTTGAATTAGAGTGAGCTGATGTACTGTGGCAGTGCTGTGAAGGCTTGAGCGGAGAAAAAAGAGCAAAGGAGGAAGGAAGTGAGTAAAGAGAGAGGAGGGGGAGTAACAGTGGGAGAAGTTAATGGATGGAGGATATTACAAGGAGGTGATAATGAGAGGGAGGGGTAGCTTACTAAGGGATAGAGACTGGGTAGCAATGCTAACGGGTTATGTGGAGCACAGGCTCGATTACAGAGGGGAATTAGGGACATCTTAATCCCTGTGGCCTTATAAGTAATTACTGTGTGATGGAGAATGGTGAGACCTTTCTACTGTCAGCAGAAATGGAAATAACTTCCACTGCAGTACGAGTGTGTGAGTGTGTGAGTGTGAGTGTGTGAGTGTGTGAGTTTCCCTTTTTAGATGTGCAGTAGACTTTGGAGGGAACATTTGAGCAGAGTGAGGGCGTATTTTTCCCTTAACTTCTTCTATAGGTGTTGGTTTAAGGGTGGGTTTTAAAGTATCTGTGGTGAACATAGTGTGTGTGTGTGTGTGTGTGTGTGGTGTGGGTGTGTGTGTGTGGTGTGTGTGTGTGGTGTGTGGTGTGTGTGTGTGTGTTGTGTGTGTGTGTGTGTGTGTGTGTGTGTGTGTGTGTGTGTGTGTGTGAAGACAGCAGGAGGTCTGGACACTGTTTTCAGCCCCGCTTTGATATACCTGCGCTGCGGATACACCGTTATAACCTGGCTGCTTGCCTGTAGTCTGCTGCAGTATAAACACATTCACATTGTTATGTTGAGCAAGAGATGGATAAACACAAGCATACTTTGTCCTGTACTCCAATAGTATATGAGAATACCTCAAACAAAGCCTGACAAGTGCACAGCCGGGTTTAGTGGAATGTCATCTGCATAGAAAACGTCAAGAGTTCATACAATGAAAGAGGAGAGGACTCTTTAAAGTAGAGACACTACATACTGATATACACCTGAACATCAGCAGGAGAGGACTCTTTAAAGTAGAGACACTACATACTGATATACACCTGAACATCAGCAGGAGAGGACTCTTTAAAGTAGAGACACTACATACTGATATACACCTGAACATCAGCAGGAGAGGACTCTTTAAAGTAGAGACACTACATACTGATATACACCTGAACATCAGCAGGAGAGGACTCTTTAAAGTAGAGACACTACATACTGATATACACCTGAACATCAGCAGGAGAGGACTCTTTAAAGCAGAGACATTACATACTGATATACACCTGAACATCAGCAGGAGAGGACTCTTTAAAGTAGAGACACTACATACTGATATACACCTGAACATCAGCAGGAGAGGACTCTTTAAAGTAGAGACACTACATACTGATATACACCTGAACATCAGCAGGAGAGGACTCTTTAAAGTAGAGACACTACATACTGATATAAACCTGAACATCAGCAGGAGAGGACTCTTTAAAGTAGAGACACTACATACTGATATACAACTGAACATCAGCAGGAGAGGACTCTTTAAAGTAGAGACACTACATACTGATATACACCTGAACATCAGCAGGAGAGGACTCTTTAAAGTAGAGACACTACATACTGATATACACCTGAACATCGGCAGGAGAGGACTCTTTAAAGTAGAGACACTACATACTGATATACACCTGAACATCAGCAGGAGAGGACTCTTTAAAGTAGAGACACTACATACTGATATACACCTGAACATCAGCAGGAGAGGGACTCTTTAAAGTAGAGACACCACATACTGATATACACCTGAACATCAGCAGGAGAGGACTCTTTAAAGTAGAGACACTACATACTGATATATACCTGAACATCAGCAGGAGAGGACTCTTTAAAGTAGAGACACTACATACTGATATACACCTGAACATCAGCAGGAGAGGACTCTTTAAAGTAGAGACACTACATACTGATATACACCTGAACATCAGCAGGAGAGGACTCTTTAAAGTAGAGACACTACATACTGATATACACCTGAACATCAGCAGGAGAGGACTCTTTAAAGTAGAGACACTACATACTGATATACACCTGAACATCAGCAGGAGAGGACTCTTTAAAGTAGAGACACTACATACTGATATACACCTGAACATCAGCAGGAGAGGACTCTTTAAAGTAGAGACACTACATACTGATATACACCTGAACATCGGCAGGAGAGGACTCTTTAAAGTAGAGACACTACATACTGATATACACCTGAACATCAGCAGGAGAGGACTCTTTAAAGTATCTACCCATACTGAGTCTCAATCTGATTCATTCTTCTATTATATTAGATTGCTGAAAAGTGCACAGTGAAACTGCATTAAGGTTAATATCATACTGTTTAGAGTTTTGATTGAAAATTGAATCGCTCTGCAACACCTAAAGGAAACAACTGCCTGCATACACACTGCTCCTTAATGATTTCTTTTTTACAAAGCCTCTCTGCAATCTTCTTGATTCTTTCAAAAGGGCCTCCAGTGTTTGTTATTTCTCCTCAGCCTGAGTTACCTGAATAAACATTTCCTTGAGGATGTATTTTCATTGTTTGCACATGTTTTGTGCGGATTACATTAATAAATTATTCCTATTGGCTCTTTGCTCACAGGGATTTTGGTGCATTTGCATTGGCATGGTTACTGTAATTGTCCTCGGTCCTCTTCCACTATCTGTGTGTCCTTGGAGCAGAGTCAGGGCCCCGCCCTCGGTGAAACATCGCGCCATAGAGGACAGCAAAACACAAGAGACTCTAGCACTGAGCTGAAAGGAACAAGTTCCATAAATAATGTAAATAACATTAAAAAAGAGTCTAATTTTGCATTTTTGTTTAGTTTATGGTGTGGTGCAGCGGAGAGAGACAGCGGAGAGAGACAGCGGAGAGAGACAGCGGAGAGAGACAGCGGAGAGTTCGGTGTTTGGAGGCCGCTGCCCTCGTTGCGTTGTTGTACATGTTGTAAAAACACCAGTGATGTTTTCCATGAGGCTAGTGGTTAATTTGCCAGCACGACTAATCCCGTAACAACATTCATAGTTTAGCAAGTAATGTCTTAATTCACAGCTTTGATATGAAGCAGAAACAACTTTTCAACTTATATAAGCACAGGGGCACATTGCTCAGAAAGTACGCCAGAAACGAATGCAAGTCACTGTTCTGTACTGTCAATCAAAGAGTGACTTTGGAGAGCTACTGCCAATGCCAGAATTTGAAAGTGTCACTCACCTTGTCAAGAAGGAGATGGCCCGTCATCCCACCAGCCCTGACTGACAGCACTCCCAACTTTGACAGCAAGGAGAACCAGTTTGTTAGAGTTATGAGAAAAATGAGCAGGCTAACGTTACCCTGAGGCCGCCATCGAACCACAGCGGTTTGACATAACGTTTAAAACTATGCTGGGCAATTGACCGAAATGGTATGAATAAGTGTGTGTGGAATATATATATATATTACGCAAATGTCCAGGTTCATATCAGTATGTAGTGTCTCTACTGGGACATGTCTCCGTGTTTTAATGTTCTCTTTATTGTCCTCATACTGCCTGTGCTGCAGCACCTCTTTTCACCCTCTGTCTGAAACCAGAGCCCAGTCTGCTCTGATTGGTTAGCTGGCCGGCTCTGATGGGATTGGTCAACCGCTTCAAGATGTCCCGCCCCTTAGCCTCACGTACAATGTATTGGAGCGCTGGCAAATTGAAGGGCCTGTGTCATTATGTTCCGGAAGTAAACAAAAGGGGTCGTTTCAGGTGGGAGAGAAACTCCATCTTTAGTAGTAGTAGTATTCGTTTATTTGTCCCTGAGGGGAAAATGGGTTGCAGCACATCACAAGGCATTTAAAAAGATAAACATGCATCACTGACAACAACATAGACACAGATTACAAATAACAAACGTTAACAAAACAGATTTCGGCAGACATGACAATTTGCGAGAGGGGGGGCAGTGCCCGACCAGCTGGGTAAACAGTGCGTCCTAGCCATCATTGATTCAGGAGTTTGATGGCTTGTGGGACGAAAGACAGCCGAGATCTGTTCTTTTTAAACAGAGGGGCACGATATCTCCGCCCTCAGGTCACTCACAATATCGTGTGCCATTTTTAAAACTCTGTCCTTGTATAAGCTTTCTAAACCAGAACATTAGATTCCTGACACTTTACTGGACGAGGTTACGGCCCTCCTGACTGACTTTGTCTGTGCCTCAGTGCCGTTGCCGAACCAGCATCTGATGCCGAAGGAGAGCACACTTTCAATAAAAGCAAGATAAAACATCTTAACCATTCTGTTGCCGACGTTAAAAGACAATCATTTACTTTCTCAGACCAAACATCCCATCTGAGCTTGTGGTCAAGCACGACACCAAGATACTTGTACTCAGTGACTCATTGTATCAGGGTTCATACACTTTTTCACCAATGATTTTCCATGACTTCTCCATGACCTTTACCTAATTCTCCATGAGCAAACAAATGACTCTTTTCTCAGCGTACCACTGAAACATTTGTATTTTAACATGGTAAGCTAGAAAATAAGGTCTGCATATGAAACATGTTGTATCTAAAACAAATCAAATAGTAGGCTTACTAGCTCCTATGACTACCACTGTGGACTAGAGCGCGTGAATGTAAAAATCTCTCACCAGCAAAACACCTCGTCAGTTAAATGCCATTTTACGCTTCATTACTATACGATACAGTATTTATTATCGTTATAGAATTACTATTTTGGCGATTAGATCAAATATAAATTATATTTGATGCAACTTTGGTTACATTTCCATGACTTTTCCAAAACTTTGGGAAAAATATTGTTTTCCATAACTTTTCCAGGGCCTGGAATTTGCATTTTGAATTTCCATGACTTTTCCAGGTTTTTAATGACCGTAGGAATGACCCTGTTGTATAGGCTCCCTATCTAAAAGAGTAGGGTTGGGGGATGGTGCTATTCTAAAATCTATTTCCATGTCCTTTGTTTTTGAGGTATTTAGAAGCAGGTTTGACTTTTCACACCAGTTAATAAAGAAATCAAGGACAGGCCCATGCTCCTCTTCCAGGGCCGTATCACCTGCATACTTAATAAAGTGCCTGGAGGGAACACAGGGAACTCTACAGGAAAGGGAAACCCGCAAAAAGAACAATAGGGCCTCTTTAAAACATGAAAAGATGAGAAAATGAAGTACAAAGTGAGGCGGGGGAGGGGGAAAGGAAAGCATGGGGGGAGGAGGGGAGGCGCTGACACTACTGTACCTTCAGGTGTGAGTCCCTGGCAGGAAACCGTGGAGGACGTCTCAGCAATGCGCTTCAGTTTCCTGTGAAGTCAAGAAGATGACACCATGAACTCAACACCACATCCACCTCACACTGCAGGACACATCTACAGGGTGTTCATCTCATCTCTCTCCACTAAAGCTGCAGATAACACTTTTAGAGAAATGGTCCAGAGATCTAAGTAGAAGCAGGCAGGTATTTTAATCAAACAACATATATGGGGCGAAGCCTGCGAGCTAGTTCAGTCAACTCGAGCACCAATGATACAGTAACATGTGACCAAACACCAAAACCAAACACATTCTCCTAAACATGCCGCTCTATTTAAGCTGCCAGGTTTGGGGGCGGTTTTGGCGCAGTGGTTAGAGCGTTGGTCATCAGATCAAGGGGCGTTGGTGAACTCCTGTTCGAATCCCGTCTCGGCCGCCACTGCGTCAGGCCGTTGTGTCCTTGGGCAAGACACTTTACCCGCATTTGCTCCTGTGGGTAATGTCCGCAGTAATGACTCTTACATGTGTAATGTGTGTAATGTGTACTTGTAAAGTGCTTTGAGCACCTGTAAAAGCGCTCTAATAAAAAATGTAATGCATTATTATTATTATTATTAGGTCTTCCTGCCTCTGCCTCCTCGCTATGCTGCTGCTGCTGCTGTGTTCACTTGCTATTGCTGTGTTCATGTTCCTGCTGCTGTGTTTCATGGTGCTGCTGCTCGCCTGCCCCACCACCCCACCCCAGCTTCCACCTGTAGGCTCGGGGGATAGTTATCTAATCATCACTCAATGTTCTTTGTAAATCTGTGGAGTGATGAGGCCCGAGCCTAGACGCCAAACTCAACTATATGCTGCTTCTAATAAACATATTAAGAAACACGTGAGTTATTTGACTGAACTGATCAAATGATTGTGTTCTACCTCCCTAAAGAGTCAGTGGCAGGAGAATGTGATTATGAAAGAAATTGATCAATCGATGTGGGTCTAAATGAAGTGTTGATTGTCTGATTTTATAAACAATTGCTTGGTTTCTTCAATAAATGATGACATGACAAATTGGGTAAGAATAACAGCCTGTTGATAATTCAATGTTAAACGACTGTTTAATAAAACTTCCTGCCAGAAGAATTTGCCCCAGTACAGTGTGATGCATGTTCAACTCTCAACAGGAACTAGAAGCAAGCCAGATGGCTCACTCCTTCGCCACATCTATCAGTTCCTGGAAAATTATTATTCAGGGACGCATATCTCCCACTCTCTCTCTATCAATTCCCGTATGTGGATTTCTTCAATGGGGGGAATACATTCAGTGCCAAAAGTTATTTTTACTCCAACAAAAAGAATGGTGTTCTGTCTGTCTGACGTCTATCGATGACGTACTGCTCTCTGTTTCAGAACCAAGGACAGCGCCAAATCAACACATTAACACAACCAGCGTCAACCAATGAGTAAAAACAGAGAAAGGGACATGACAGTCAGTGATAGGAATAGTTGACCCTCCATTTGACTATGTAATTACTTAGTCTAAGACTACATCACTACCTTTCCAGCCTCAATAGCAGACCAACCGGCAGTGGCTCAGTCAGTGGGGGCTTGGACTGCGAGCTGTAGGGTCGCCGGTTCAAGTTCCCGACCAGACCTAAAATATGGAGTGTGGACTGCTACTTGGAGAGGTGCCCAGTTCTACCTCCTGCCCTGCCGTGGTGCCCTTGAGCAAGACACCGGACACCCCCCTTCCCCCCCTCACTCCCATTGCTCCCCGGGCGCTGTACAATAGCTGCCCACTGCTCCTAGTGCTAGACTCCTGGTGCTAGGATGGGTTAAATGCAGAGGCCACATTTCCCTGTGTGTGCTGTGTGCTCTGCATGTGTTTCATTCCTCCCAATTCTATTCTATTATTAGTGAATAGCAAATTAAAGAGGCCCAATTAAGCTCTTTGGGGTTTTCCATTCCACTTCCTATTGTGTGTTCTATAGGTTTTAGTGCATGTAAATGGTCTGCAAAGACTAAAATCCCTGTGTTTCCTCAAAGGATTTTCTCCCCCCCCCCCCCCCCCCCCCCCGCTGCCTGAAACTCCTCCATTAGACTCCTTTGTTTACTTCATGAACACAGTGACATCACTATGGAGCACTCGCACTCCTATTGGCTAGCGCTCCAACACATTGTACGTGATAGGCTAAGAGGCCGGACATCTCTAAGCGGTTGACCAATCATAACAGAGCTAACCAATCAGAGCAGACAAGAGTCTCCTAGTGGCCAAAATGGAGTCATGTCTTTAAAATATAACAGTGCACTTGCTCAGATTCTGTACCTAATTATTCTTAATAATAACTTTAACAAATATTACTGACAGAGTTGTAGATTTGAAACATTGGATTAAATTCAGGAACATCGTGGTACATGTTTCTTTTTCCTAATGGGAAAGCTCTACTGCCTTTCTAGCCAAAGACAAGTTGACTTTCGAACTTTGGAGCAAAGTACGAGAGTAGAGGAGAGCCTAAATCTCCCTCGGGAGAAAGGAAGGCAAAGAAATGTCATTCTTCTTCCTGTATGTGCTCAGCCTGAACCCTGACAGACTGAAGCTGACAAGTGTGGTGAATATTGAGTAAGTGACCTTTCAGATAAAGGACTGGATGGTCTTTATATTCACTGTCATCTTTGTCAGGAGGGCTGTAACAATAGATCCATCATCATCAATCATCATTTCATGGGAAGGAGCAGAAAAGCCTTCTGCACTATGACCGATGATGTAAACAGTCCAATAAAACTCCAACATGAACTTTAACAGGTAGGCATAAACAATAATGCAAAGTAATACAACAGCCCTGCAGTCAATCTAGAGTAAGTAGACATTATAATGTTCATTTTTTACATGACTTTTTAATAAAAAGGTTTATTCCACTTTACGGGGGGCTGATATTTGTGGTGCTGTCCATCCTTTTTATAGAAATGAAAGCAGACTGAACATTAGAAACTTCCACGAAGGTAGTAATTATGAAGGACTTCAGTATTAGACTGCATACATTTTACCTAGGTGCACAATAAACAAAAAACTGAGGGTTGCGATATTGTATGATAGAGTTACAGTAGCCTTAAATGTATTCCCTCGTTATCAACACTTTGTGGTTTTATAAAGTAGTTTAAAGTGAAAATACTCAGGTAAAGTACCTCCAGTATAGTATTTGAGTAAATGTACTTCATTACTATCCACCACTGGTATTGAGACAGAATCAAAGTGTCACCTTCCTCTAGAATAGTTTTAATATAAGACTGAAATTACCTAATGGCACCACTAGCTTACCTGTATGTTTGTCTCAACATCTAGCCCAAGTTTACAGGAAAACGGAAACTTTCTCTAGATGTCTTTTAGCCAAGTGTAACAAAAATACTGCCACATAAAGTACTAGCACTACTTTCCAAGAGAGCCAGGAGTCATGCCAAACTGCTCAACCGTTTCACCTCCAGAGGTGGAAGAAGTACTCAGATCTTGTACTAAAGTAAACATAGAAATACCACAGTCCAGAAATACTTTGTGACTAGTAAAAGTCCTGCCCTGCAAATGTGACTCAAGTAAAAGTACAAAAGTATCAGCATCACAATATAGTGAAAGTAGCGACAGTAAAAGTAGTCATTGTGCAGATTGGTCCATTTCAGAATAATATATATGATATGTTTTATAATGATTGATCATGAAAGTGTTCTCAAAGCTGGTAAAGGTGCAGCTAGTTTGAAAGACTTTGTATACTGCAGGGTAGCTTGTGGATTTACTCCAGGTGGAACTAAAGTCTGATTCAACACTTGATTAGATTTACCATCATTCATCCAGATATGTAAAGTAACTAAAGGTATGCAATACATTTAGTGGAGTAAAAGTACACCATGTACCTCTGAATTGTAGTGGAGTAGAAGTACAAAGTAGCATAGCCTACCATTTAAATACTCACTCAAAATGGTACTTGAGTAAATGTACGTAGTTACTATCCACCACTGGTAACTAGACAATAACAAAGTGTCTCCTTCTAGAACAGTTGCCTGCAATAACCTCATGGCACAACCAGCTTAATGCTATGTTTGTCTCAAGTTTACAGTAGTAAAACGGTCTCTTTCTCGATATTTTCACATAGCCAAATGTAACGAGTAACGAAATACTGCTAGCTAAAGTACTAGCATTACTTTCCAACTGATCCAGGAATCATGTCAAACCTCTGAAGTGTCTCACCTCTCAGGAAGCAGGCATTCATTCCCCCCCTTTCGAGCTACTTACTTTCCCCGTTTCCCTCGCCTCTCTCTCGGTCACCGCTTCCCCTCTCCACTCGTCTCCCTGGAAGAGGGGGATCCAGGCGGGCGGAGGAAGATTAGAAGCCGAGGAACACAGCAGAGGAAGCGGGTAAAACACGACAGAGCCCCGCTCACCGAGCCTCATATATCGCCATTATGTGGGTCAGGGATGAAGTATTCATCTCCGGCTTTCATCAAGTTAAAGTCAGCCCTGCGATGATGGTGCGATCCAGGAGGAGAGATGCAGAGAGCCGGTGTGTTGTGATGATAACCTATATTTGGAAAAAGCCCACACTGACACTATTTCATGTATTTGAAATGAAAGAGATAGTGGGCGTTCACTGGTCTCTCAGTTGATTTGAGGTAACTGTGTAAATATTTGATGGATTACATTTAAAAAGAGAAAAGGAGTTGGGGATTTTTGTATGTGTTAACCCTGGGGATAATGCGGAAAGCTCTCTTTTTAGATCCTCTTTGACTTTAATTGTCATTGCTAGATAATCAGAATCGGATTTGGTGTATGGAGGTGCACACATAAACACAACGATATAAGTTGCAAGAGAATATCAAACATAACGATTCTAAAAAAAAATTGGGAAAGAAAATGACACATAATTATACCAAATATACATATAAAGAAAAACTAAAAATGGTCTGCACACTATGGTGCTGCCATAAACCAAATATACATTTAATCTGATAGATACATAAGTGATGTCTTCATCCTAAAACCATATATTTTTGAATAATTATTTTTACTTTGAATTGTATTCAACTTCTCTCACATATGTTTGGTGATGATCCAGGTCAACGTTGGGTCTTGTACTAAAACACTAGGAAATTGCATTTAACATAAATAAAATGGGTCGTATCTCTGTATGATTTACACAGTGTGTGTCTGATCAATGTCACCTTGAGGAGTCATAACACACTACAGGAAAGGGCAACCCCAAAAAGCACAATAGGGCCCCTTTATATATCTAACATCTATGGACATATGTAATGTTTTCATTTCCTACTAAGTGTCCTGGCTGTTATACTGTGATTGCTATTCTGTCTTGACATTCTTAACAACGATGCTTCATAGCAGTAAAGTACAGAATGTTGATGAGTCTGATTGTAAGCACACTTTAAATGCCACTTTTATACTTACACATTTCTATTATTTCCTTTAAAAAAGTATTCACATCTCTCTTTATTGACATTATGATGAGTGTGATAATTATTGGGAATAACATATATTAATTCTGAATGACACGCTTGAACTGGTAGATGAATGAGAGAATGGGGTTGATAATTAAAGTCTTTATTGAAAAGTGAATTTACAAAATTGTTATTAAATGCCCAAACAAAACACATTTCATAAACATTTTTTTAAAAAGTAAAGCGCCACAAGAGACCACATTACTCTGTTAGAAAAAGACAAAATGCAGTGACCAAAAAGTTGTTAAGTTTAAAGGCAATGAGTGGGAAAAGAGTTCATTGTGACCCCATTAGGACCCAGTAGAGAAATGTGTGGCTGTGTCTGTTTGTGCAGATAAACTCTTGCATGCATTTTCTCTTTTCATTTGGACGTTTATAGGCTTCAAACTTAGCGTAGTGACAAAGGACCAAATCATAAACACCAAGATTAAGCTACGAAAATGGCAGACATATTGCAAAAACAAAAATGCAAGACTGACTAAGCTCTTTGTGTGATTCTGAGGTTTGCTTTAACCCACTGGCAAGCTTATTGGGTCTTTGACTATTTATATACAGTAAGTATGTCAAGAGCCTTCATACCCTCAATTTGCACCCTACACTGTACTCTGTAATTACTGCTCTCGGCCTCTGTAAGGCAGTAATGGCCACAACCATCTCCAACTCCAGAATCTACACCGTGTCAATTAGGCTGTGTGATTTTCTCTGATAGACACAGCTTTTATGTTACTGTCACTGCCTCTGAAAAAACAAAGCCCCTTGAATTTGTTCTCAGCCTGGGTATGTTTTCAGCCCCCCTGCTATTTTTTTTAAAAGGCAGACAGAGGGACTGTGGCCCAGAAATCCTGCTCCGAAGATGAGTACCAACTCGCTGTCAGCACTGCTGTCGGATCTCCTGGGACGTAGCCTGATTACAGCACCATCATTCTCTCTCTTTTAGTTCTGGACACACACACACACACACACACACACACACACACACACACACACACACACACACACACACACACACACACACACACACACACACACACACATCATGCTCCCGATGCACATCTGCACTTCACAGCTCATTGAATATGCCTCTTCAACTGCATTATTATTTTTCTAACAACCTTGAATGTGTGTGTTCAGGCTCTCTGTAGTAACTGTGGAGATGTTGTTGCCGATGGCAGCTGGCCACTCACATAATTGGCTTGTCGACATGTCACTCTCTGTCTCTTAAGTTTCCATTGGAGCGGGTCTGGGGAAAAAAGGAATCAGCTGCCACATTTATTATTCAGCTGATACTCAAACTGTCGACAGCCAGCAGTTTTACTTGGCAAAACTTACAGCTTATATCACTTGGCATAGGCATTATGTTTACTAGTAACATTTACTCCAGGTTTGTTTATACCAGGTTATAACAGGAGCGGTAATTGGGATTGTGCAAACCAATCCTCACTTAGAGGATATGCTCTTACCTGTTAAATAATGAGCCCCATCTGTCACTGGGACTAGCTCCACTGCTGTCATTTCAGCAGAAACTATAGTATGACAGCAGAATTGTCTACACCAGCATTTCCAGGTGCATTTCTAGGGTTTCTCTGTTGCTGGATCCAACCTGTTCTGGTGTAACAACTGGTGGGTTTGGCTGAATGCTTCAGTGGGCGTTTGGAGAAGCGGCAGATGTTGGAAATTGGAAGATAAATTGAGCTTTTTCCCTGAAATAACCGCCTTATTTCATTCTAATTTAAAACTATCTGAAAACAGCCCTGTCTCCTAAAATGAGGTTCTTAAAATGAAGTCTAACGCAATGTATTTCCTCGTGTTTTGATGTAAGACAAATATTTGTATAATCGGCTTGTGGTCGGCTGCATAGGAAGGAAGTGTGGGTTGGATGATGTATAAACATACAGTCCTTATGTGTTTAAATTAAGTTACAAAACTACAAAATAGATGCCAGATGTTTCAAAACGTACGTCATTTTGAATAGGGTGACGACTACTAGGACTAAGACTATAGATCGTTATCACTGTTAGTGACAAGGCGAAGGTTATGTCTCTGATTGCACGAAAGTCAGACTCTCTGACTTGCTGCTTCCTGCATTTGCAATAAACATGGAGATGGACCTAAGTGGTCCATTATGGATTTCATTTCTGTGGATATTCTGTGTGTTCTGCTCTACTCTTACTCACATGATTCAATTAAGGGCTTAATGCTAATTCGCTGAGCGGTATGAGACTGCATTATTAAATGTTTGTACTGATTTTAATCCCCTGCACCATGTGTAAGAGACCTCTGTGGATAATCTAGCTCTGCAGTAAGAACCTCAGGAATGATGAAAAAGTAAGTAATCCTAACCAGGAGAACCTGACAAGGGACTACAAAGGAAGTAGTGTCTCAGAGACATCCTGACTTCTAATTAAACACATGGATTATGTTTGAGAAATTAAATCAAGGACGGCATTGATGTCAATGTTGGTGAGCAGCAACAACTCCCTTGATGCCTCCCTTGTTATTGTTTTGATTGAGAGACCTCTAGTGGCAGAATGTGACATACTGGGGATTTAATGAAGAGACATAACATTGGTTTTTATTATCTCATTAAACGTGTGTTTCCCAAAGTGCCTTAATATGCCTTTGGAGGTTTTCTAAAACCATGCAATTACATGTAAGAACACCTTCTTCCAACTCTGTCAAAAGATTGTATTTTGTCCTTTACAGTTTCAAAAGGACAATGTTCCTTTGCAAAAAGCAAACGTCACTAAGAAATGGTTTAAAACATGTTTTAAAATATGATGTAGTGTCTGAATCCGTGAGGCTGTTATAGCAGTAGATGTATGCCAATGATTTGTAACGAGTTGCTAAACCATCATGTTTTTGGAAAATAAAACCATGCTTTGGTTGCAGTATGGTAATATGAAGAAGGACAGTGAGAACTACTTTGAGGCTTCTTAATGTTTTCATATATCATACTGAGACCAGCAACCGGTAAAGGTTGTAGAGAGCTGAGGAATACCATGAGCTCTAGACAATACAAAGACTGCAGTGAAGGAAAAAAGGCAGATAACTATTTCCCCGTGCACAGAACAGAGGAAGCCCCAGGCAGAGCTTCACTTCTGGGCCTGTCTCGCTAACCGCCTGTCTTCATCCACTTTGATCAAGTAGGCGAGCTGAGGAAATTCAGAAGAGCTCGACTTCAATCGTCCAGCGGAGCTCCGTGTGTGAAGAGACTGTGTAGCGTAGCAGTCGTGTGCTGGGAGACTTTATGGTAATTTGTGACGGAGGTGGGGAAGTGAGGGAGGTTTGATTTTCAAAGGAACACTTTGAAGTTTTTTTCAGAAGTGTACATGGATGCATAGCGAGATTAGAATATACAGGAGTAATTGTTCTGTCCCTGGCAGAGATGAAACAGTGAATACATCCTTCACTTACTACAATGTATAACCTTCACGTTTGGGTCAAACTGCTTTTGTCCCAATCTGACTTGAGAAAGTAATTTGACAGTTTCCCTGTGAGGACTGACAGACATGGCGGACTGATATCAGCCACCTGGCCTGTGTATCCTACTGTACACCAATTTCAGATATCACACGTACATATTTCAGACGTTCGGACAAAGCTCTTCCAGTTATGAGATACACACCCTTTCTCAACCGATACTAAACACTTTGAGTCGTCCAATTACGTCGGAAGACAGAAGAGTTTAGCTGTTTCTTACAGCAACTCCCCAGGGTACGGTAAAAAGCCTGATAATTGTTCAAATGGGGGTGTGCAGAGTTTTGGACAGTTTTGCCATAAATATGTTTATTCCATTTAATTGTACTGGGTATGTCAAGATAACTTTGGAAACTTCGATGTTAAAATGTTGGAAAAGTTATGTTACTCTTTTTCCATCGGCTAATAATGCTTACAGACGTTCCATTAAGTTACGATTTGATGCATTCAAGCAGTAGTTAGTGAAGACTAGTTTTGGGTGAAGAAAACTATAAAGTCTCTCTTGATATAATCTTGAACTTCGAAGATTCTGGAAAGTTACGGTACTCTTCTTCTACAGCACTTCATCCACTGGGGGAATCAAGACTAACGGGACCAGTTGTTTAAGGCAGTGGTTCCCAACCTGGGGGGCGCCAAAGATCGCAGGCCTCAGATGATTTGAGGCCTTGTCTCTACATTACAATATAAAAAATAATTGATTGATTCATTTGAATACAAATTCAAGTTAGTAGCTATTAAAGGCATACAAAGACAGAAATGTATAATTGTTTCTTTAATAGAAATGTTTCTTCCGCCCGTAAAGTGTCCAAACCGGGCTTTTCTGGATAAGCGCATTTTTAAAACATAGTCATTGTCCATGCCGGTTTCAGATGGATTATTTGTCAATTGCTCCGATCAGATCGGTCTCCTCCATTTTGTAGATTATTTACGATTTTTGAATCCACATAAACACATCGGCAAAATCCGGTTTACTTTGAGCATGTGTTTTAAACAGTTTAATCCCTTTGTGAATTGTTTCCACTTCCGCCGTCCTCTAATTTCTTCATACAGCGGGAATCCAAATGAATTAATCCTGAGTCCAACAACCATCAAAAGTCACTCCAATAGTGCTCCTTAATTACGCTTTCATCCTCCTTTAACAACATACTTCACATTCACCCAGTTTGTGAGTGTAGTTGTAGCATTTGAGACTTTTAAACTTTAATTACCGCTATTGCGCGCCCCCCCCCCCCTAGTGTGTGTGTGTGTGGGGGGGGGGGGGGGTGCAACTTCCAACAGGTGTCATTTGGGGGGGCCCTTGGAAAAAAGGTTGGGAACCCATGGTTTAAGGGATGATACAATATGTGTTTGAAATATATGGACAACTTTTCTATTTTCTCCCTGATGATGCTATTTTGTGAACAAAGCTGTTTTGAAATGTTGTCAGGAAGAGAACTAGTTAAAGGTAGGGTAGGTAAGAATGGGGAAACCAGCTTGAGTGCGCTAGAATTTGAAAAAAATCTGCCCCCTCCTTCAGACTTCCTTACAGAGCCCCTCCTCCAACACACACGAACGCGCACATGACCAATGAGGGCACGAGATAAGTTTGTGCCCAGATGGGAGGCTGACAGGCAGGTAGGCCATCCAGTTACTTTAGCCGGCTCAGATGATTGGTCGTGCTTTTTACAGCGCCACGGCTTCCACTGATGATATTTTTGTATGTATTTATTGTCAAAGCATTTCATGTATTCATTGCTATCGGGATGTTAAGAGCATTCCATTGGTAGCATTCCTACCCTACCTTTAACGGTAGCTGTTAGCCTGTAAGCAGCACAGTCCTGCTAGGCTAAATTCAGAGCTAAAAGCTAATGCTAACGGAGGTTCGGTTAACATACAAAATGACGTTGTTTTAGCTGTAGTTAGTCAAATTAGAAAATGACGTTGTTTTAGCTGTAGTTAGTCAAATTAGTATTGGGTGCAGAAGAACACTATAAGTTAAGCTTGTAAGCAGCACAGTCCTGCTTCACTAAATAACGGAAAGTTAATAAGCTAAGCTAAAAGCTAGTGCTAACGAAGTTTGGAAGTTACAGCTAAATTACAACATGATGCATTTAATGTCAGTCATAACGTTTTCATGATATGTATAAATATTATCTTGGACATTAAATGAATAAAGTGTTTGAATGACATATTTTAACATAAATATAGATAAAAGAGAGGATAATAATGACCTGTTTAACTTCCTGACATTAAACCAGTATGCAAAAAACTGGTATCTATCTTGGATCATTTACTATATTTCTGGAATAATGCCAACCCACAATTGTGAACAGAAAAAATGATATAATTGTGTATTCCTAGAAATGTTGAAACGTGGCTTATTTATCACCTTTTCTAACGGCTGCATAAAGAGAAGGAATAAATTGTCGGTTTAGAAAGGCAGAACATTTTGAGATGTTGTCAACGCTTCATGCTTCATGATCTCATCTGACTCACTACATAGATTTATAACTAAGATACATTGCAGCTGTAAACATGATTTAGGTCCCCGGCTAATGCACAATTTGTGCTTGTATTTCAAATGTGTGCCTGATGTGAGCTTGAAGCCTCTAGTAAATATGCTAAAACATTTAACAGTATTTCAGATTGATAAATAGAAGATCAGGTTTTGCTTGTAGAAAGATCAAATCAAGTTTTATTTATATAGCACATTTATAAACGATTTTTGGTCGAGCCAAAGTGCTGTACATATAATAAAAATAGCCTACAGTAAAGACACTTTACAGCAAATACAACAGCACATATTGTTCAGAATATCAGTATGAGAAAAACGACACCCTCTGTCCTTAGACCCTCTGTCCTTAGACCCTCTGTCCTTAGACCCTCACATCGTACAAGGAAAAACTTGCAGAGAAAAACCCACAGTTTAAGGGGAAAATATGGGAGAAACCTCAGGGAGAGCAACAGAGGAGGGATCCCTCTCCCAGGACGGACAGACGTGCAATAGATGCCGTGTGTAAATCGAAGAGATAATACGTTTTACAGCATATAGACCGAATGTTAGGAAATGCATGTGTCTGTAATAAGAAGATGAATCCACGAGGATGTCAGCTACAATCCTGTGGAAGCCATCAGGGAAGCAGCATGACGAGACCCAAGGCAGGACCGCAGAGACAGGTTCAGCCACGACCCGAAGTCCACGACTTAATCCAGAACTCAGGATAGAGGATCCAAGACACAGGACTACAGCAAGAGGATCAGCCTCGACTCCGGATCCCGGCGTAGATATAGATACAAAACAAGAACAAAGATTTGGCTGGGTTAATCGGAACAAGAGAATACACAGACACAGACAGAGAGGGAAAAGGTCATTGGATAAAAGTTATTCTTGATAACCCTCTAGAAAGATCTCATGAACTTCCCCACTCAATCTATCAAGACCCGAGCAGTTCTATTAGAGATAGATAAGAAACAGAGATAGGGAGCACAACAACCTATCTCTTCGTCAGATGCACTCCCCCGCTTATCTAAGCGACTCTGTACTCCGTTACCCTCTACAAGGCCATAGACCAGCAGAGGGAAAATGGGGGGTGGGTAAGGGTTTTTAAGAATAAACTGCAAGGGTCTAAAGCAAAAAAAGATTAAATATAAGGTACTATATTTTAAGTAATCCTATCTACTATTCCTATATTCGAATAATGTATAAACTATTTTAAAAATACTTTATGAAATCCTATGTTATGTTATAAATATTAAAATAAAGAACTAAATGAATAAATAAAGAACTAAATAATTAAACAAATGCCAGAGAGAAAAAGTGAGTTTTAAGTGTTGATTTAAAAACCCCAGTCAAGATGTTGGCAGTACTTCACATACATTTTATAGAAGACCGTTAAAGAAAAAGAAAATAAATGAATAAAAACACCTTTCCATTGAAATGAAAACCAGATTCAGCACTTATTTGGCTTTAGATTGAAATTGTTTGGTGTTGTTCTTCACTACTTTCTATGAACAAAACCTTTTTACAGTGTGTATTTAGCGAGGTTATACCCTCATGCCACGTAGATTGTCGTTATCCATGTATCTTGTGTTTCGTACAGTGTCAATCAGAAGCAACCTCATCAATGTTCACAGCGTGTCGAAACAATCATGGCTTCCTGGAAGTGTCCAAGATACTTCATCACACATCCTAATCAACCCTGAAGCCATCTGTGAGTGCTTTCCAGTCCAATTATGTGGAAATACTGCATCTTAAAGAGGTGCTCCAACAGTGAAGAGCGTCCCATTACTACTGACTGAGATGCTATCAAATTCACCTTGCACGTCCAATTTAAATTTCTGATCTGATCTGTTGGCTATAATCTCTTCTCTGCCCTCGAGAGGTGAAGTTTAGGAGTAAAAAGCATCTCAAGGCTGAACATCAGTGAGTGTTTTGAAAGCTGGATCTATTTTCAGTATTTTCGAATAAATAACAGTTTTTAGACAAAAAACGAAACCTGACAAGTTGAAATAAAAGGGTTGTAGTATGTAGAAGTAACCCTGTATTTAGTTGGCAGCTGGGGTATCAAAATAGTTCTCTCACAATCTACATGCAACATATATTAGAGCAGAGTTTAATCTATTCCAGTGCATTTTCTCTTTTGCTTTTGCTTTTCAAAAGGTTTTGAACATACGATACTCTAAAATATACTTTATTGTCCCCGTAAGGACATTTGTTCTGGACTCCGTCCTGCAGTTGACCTGAAGTATACTGTAGCTCACGCTCAAAGTGCCCTTATTTATTGTTTTGTAGTTTTTGAAGTATCTTTCAGGAAGTCATGTGACCTCTAGCCCCGGATGTTTACATTGTGTTTGTGAGAGAGTAAAACGGCGCTAAAAGTGTCAACGATGTTAATAACGTGCCTTAACGGTGTTTCATAACTGTTCCAAGAGGTAAATAAACGTGATCAGTTCGATGCGTAACGTTCTTTCAAGACCAGAGTAATTACAACATAGTTAACATTAAAATACATTAACATATCATCACTCATACACCGTTTGCACAAACACAATACACAGACGCCCCTACTGACAACGGCGACCTCTTGCACAACCCTCTTGGCCAACATTTGAATGTATATACATCACATGTGAGTGTAAGAAGCTTAATGGACAGAGGCAGCAATGACTGCTTATAGCGGTTCAGAAATTCAGTTCAAATTCGGGTGAAGTGTCTTGCCCAAGGACACAACGGCCTGACGCGGTGGGGCGGGACCGGGTTTCGAACTGGAGTTCCCCATCGCCCCCTTGATTTGATGATCAAACGCACAGACCACTGCGCCACCCGTCCCTAATGCTTATAGCGGTTCAGCCTGCTCTTGGGAAACCTGAATCTTTTACCATTTGTGCAAAAGTTTTGAGTATCAGTGACTACCAAATATTCTCTGACCTACTACCTATATACAGGGTTGGGAGTGTTACTTTCAAATGTATCCCGTTAAGCTACCTGTTAATCAGTAACCTATAATCTGAGCATCAAAATATAAAAGTAATGATTACTTTGTCACTTTTCGATTACCTCAATATCTAATGCAAAGCTAATAAATACAAAATAAAGAAGACGTTACTTCTTGAGCCCTTTGTTTTGTATTCTTTCTTTTTCTGTGCATAATCCTTTGTTTACATACATACCACAATCTTAAATAAGCAGCCGTTTCCAGTGCTGGATATTTCCTTTTCAAAAGCGCTGGTGTGTGTACATGAGGAACGCTCCCTTTCCGCTGCTCTGGTGACGGTGGATGTTGCTGTAATCCTCAAGATGATGAGCAGAATCTATCATGGGATTCTGGGCCTACTTCCCTCGTTTCCTTACCTCCTTGTTTCCTCATCCCCTCTCTTTGTCATCACATCTTTCCTGATCTTCCTATCCAGAATGCTCTTCCATTTCCATTGGAGAGCGTCAGTGATGAACTTCAGCTTGTTAAGGGTTGGGGCTAATCACTGAAACAAGTAAACAAGTGGAGAGGTGAGGAGTGCAATCAATAATGGTGCTGTGGTTGATTGGTGTGTAAGTAGTGAGCACATGCACAAACACACACGCGGGGTCATGGAGGTCAATCTGAACAAGACAGTGAGGAGGTGGGATCAGTGTTAAATGCTGCTTGCTTGACATTGACAAATGAACAGGAATTTCTCAAAGTAGGTCTGCTCTCCCTGTGACCTCAATTCCTAATTTCCTCTGTCTACACACACACACACACACACACACACACACACACACACACACACACACACACACACACACACACACACACACACACACACACACACACACACACAGAAACATATGCATGAACACGTACCTGAGCGTCAACAAATAGACACAAGCCCGTTTGTTAGGGTAGCGTGGGACGGCAGCAGATCAATAGCTTGGGGCTTTGCTTGGGAACCAAATGGTGATTGTAATGTCACAGGTTTAAGTCACAAACTGACCGAAACAATAATGTGTACCTTGTGTGGTGTCAAGATGTGTCTTAGTGTTTCCTGTTTTAATTTGCAACGTTTTCAACCCGTGTTATGTCTGTTTTTATGTCCCATGTTTGTGTTTTCCTGCCTGAGTGATCGTCTGTCCCGCCCTGATTCTGTTCCCCTTTTGTTTTAGCTTGCCCTCTCCATCTGTATCGTGTCCATGTGATTAGTTGTATTTGAGTTATTGACTTCTAAGTCTTTGTTAGATCCTTGTATGTCGTTTCCTGGAAAGTTCTGCCAGTGTTTTCCTCGTCTCGCCTGCCCCGGATTCCTGAAATAAAAGTGGTTAAGTCTTCCTGTGAAGTGTTTCCGTGTCCTGCGTTTGGGAGCTAGCTGCTTTGGTTTCTGTGACATGTTGACAGGTACCGGGTGAGGTGCAAGTTAACCTTTTGGGCACGCTGAGATGTCCTTGTGCAAGGCACCAAACCCCATACTTTTACATTTTGAAACCCAGATTAGGTTAGTGATAACACATGTGTACAGGTAACTAGTCATTTTAACGGATTTAATTAATCCCTAGTACTCACACACACACATACACACACACACACACACACACACACACACACACACACACATCAGGGAGTACAGCTGGTGCATCTTGAATGCTTTACTCAATCAGTTAATGGCACTTGTTTTCCAGAATGAGCCTCCACATGGCTTTCGTTGCCACTCCATCAGCCTCTGATTAAAAGCTGAGAGTTAAAACCTGCTCTCCGGTGATCTGCTGCACTTCTGTGTGTAAAATGTGGCCTCAGATTTGGATAGAACGAGGATTTAAAATACCCTCCTGTTTTGTTCGGGTCAAATCTGGCCGATTAACTAATTCCATCAATCCTAAATATTGTGTTTTACATTTGATTGCTCCAAGGCTTTATGATATCCTCCACAGTAGGCAATCAGACATATACAACTGCTGATCCCCACTTTCATTTTGAGTGGTTTAGTCAACTTTGTTATACCTATGGTGCTCCCGGTCAAAAATGGCTGCCATAGGAAATGAATGAGTAACCCTACATTATGATCATCCGATGGTACACACCCACAAATCAACAACATTTTAATTTGACAACATTCTTTGTATATTCACTACAGCATATATTATAAAACCGCCAAACTCAGGCACAGTTTCATTCCACAGGCTAAGACTATTAAACACCTGAACTTTTATAAAGAACATCCATAAACATTCATCTGTTTGCATCTAATATATCATATTCCCTTTACTTGTATATAGACTTCTTGCACTGTTTCATTCGTATTTACTTGCACGTCTCAAAACATTCTCTTGTATTATTTTATGTTTGATTTGTTCTATGTCCTATATTCATGTTGCATTGTTGGAGCAGCCTGGGACTTACGTTTTTCATTGCCATTTCTACTCTAATGTGCACATGACAATAAAACGTTGAATCTTGAACAGTTATTAATGTATTCTGAGACATCGTTTACAGCTTAAAAGGTTGTAAAATAACATTTGGTGATGATTTATAGTTTCTGTGTTAAAAAAAACAGACCGGACCGAGAAACAAACACGGCAGGAGGGCTAAAGAAAGCTGATCTCTGTGACTTAAAAACTCACCTGTTCACCATGACCTTTGACCCCTAACCCATCACAGTCCCCCTGCTTCCACTCCTACTGCTATCTATTATTTGCCTCTCTTGTTTGTTAGTTTACTTGTTCACCATGTAAAGCAGCCTTGGGTCCCTTGAAAGGCGATATACAAATTGAATCTATTATTATTATTATTATTACGACTGTTTTCCGTGACGGATATCGTTGCATTTCGTGTCTCTCACCTGCATCCATTTTGTCAAGGTCACAAACAATTCAGATCGTCCTCATTACTCCTCTGTCGTTCCCATAGAAACCCCCGCCGAGCTGACAGACGAGAGGCTTCCCACATAGTTGAGGAAAAAACACACACATGCAAATACACACATTAAACAATGAGCTACATCTGGGGACGCGTGCTCTGCATTGTTTAAAATAAACCAGGCATCAGAGGCGAGGTGTTAGACGGAGAGTGTCGTACACAGAATAGGCCATTACGGCAAAAGTGGAACACAAGGAGTCTCCGATGGAAACAGAGTGTACTCTCGACTCTCCCTGCTCTCTGTCGCTCTCTCTACGGGCAGGCCGAGTGCGCCTCGATGCTCGTTATCAGAGCAAACAGAGATGAGGGTGGGAGAAAGGGGTACACACACCATGTTCCAGGGAGGGGAAGATGAAAGAGAACAAAAACAACAGAAAATCAAACAGCCGGTATGTGGGGAACACCAGGGAATTGTTTCTATCGGCGCACCTACTTCCATCGGGAGTGTTAGCATTTTAGCGCATTAAAGGCGTGCCAAAACACAATGCTACACACTGAAAGCCTGCGAAAAATTATTCCAATTCAAGTCAATATCAGATGTACATTTCCCTTGAGGGTTTTGCAAAGGAAAAAAGGAGAGACTCCCGAGGCTGCAATAGGCTTGTAATGAATAAGACATTGCATCAGAGTTGGAAAGACGGCGAAATCTCCTTCCTGTCTGCTCGCTGGGAGACGAGGTATGTATCATCACCAGCTCTGTCTTTTCATGTCCTTAGAAGTGTGAATCCACGGTGTAACGAGCGGGGACATTTTCAAATAAAGAAAGCAGGCACAGTGCTGACAAAATCTGCCCATTAATATCCAAATAAAGATGGATGAGGACTTTAGAAAGAGCTCTCTGACACATTTTAGCGGACATGAATGCAAGAAGACTGGTGCAGTGTTTATGGCATGTACACATGTATAGTAATGCCACCTCGTATTCATCCAATTCATCATTTGAAAAAGCAATGCATGCAACATGTCAGATACAAATAGCATAACTGAGAATCTACAGCAAATGAACAATAATTAAATGTACAATGGGATGTTGCACTTTAAAGAGGCCCTACCATGCTTTTTGGGGTTTCCCTTTCCTGTAGTGTGTTATATGGGTTTTGTCTGCATGTCAATGGTCTGCAAAGTTCCCCACAAGGGACTTTCTTGCCAATCCTTTTGATAGTTTTGAGATATTTAAAAAGAAAACTAACCAATCCTGGAGCCACTGTTTTTTGCTTGACTAAAATATCTTCGTTTATATGCAAAAAATATTTCAAACAATACAATTAGCAGATTAATTAGAGAACCCAAAGAATGCTTTTGTAAATATGCAATGTGTTTTGCAATCACAAAGTCATTTCATTTGCTGATTTTAGATAACATTTTTTAATTATAAGAAACCATGTGCATGTGAAGTTAATTCGCTTTGTAATCTCGGAAATAAAAGGTTGAACAGAAGTGAGGTTAAACAATGTGTGTGTGTGTGTGTGTGTGTGTGTGTGTGTGTGTGTGTGTGTGTGTGTGTGTGTGTGTGTGTGTGTGTGTGTGTGTGTGTGTGTGTGTGTGTGTGTGTCTGTGCGTGTGTGTTTGTGCGTGTGTGTTAGTCCCGTTTTGATTAATTCTCCCTGCGTGAGTCCAGACAACTTTAGTCTTTGACTCTCAACGTTATGGATGAAGAGCGACTTCATCCCCTGGCTGCCGTGCTGCGACGCACTCACCCATCGAGCTCTTTATCTCTCGAGGGAAACTCCTCAGCCGGTGTCATGGAGATCTCTGGATGTCTACGCTACAACTCAGTCTGCACACAATCCCAAGAGGCTAACACAGCCTGTGGAGAACAGAGACAGGCTGGATCAGATTTATGATAACACTCAAAGAGGCTCAGACTGACAGATCGATCGTTTTTTGTCAGTGTGGTAATGGCTTAACTGACAAGAATTACCGCAAAGAGTCTCTTTTATGCTTTTGGGGTTTTTCCTGGGGTTTGTTATGTAGGTTTTTGTGCATGTAAATGGTCTGCAAAGGCTACAATCCCTGTGTTCCCCCCTCCATTTGACTCCTTTGTTTACCTCCGGGACATCAATGCGAAACAATTGCGCTTCTATTGGCTAGCGCTCCAACACATTGTACGTGATAGGCTAAAGGGCGGGACATCTCTAAGCCGGCCAGCTAACCAATCAATCAGAGCAGACTGGGCTCTGGTTTCAGCCAGAGGGTGAAAAGAGGTGCTGCAGCACAGGCAGAAGAGCTTTCTGAACATTAAAGCATGGAGACTTGTTACAGTAGAGACACTACATAGGCTACTAATATGAATCTGAAATAAGCACAATATGTCTCTTTAAGATAGGGACCTTGTGACAATCACACTCACAGTATCATTTTGATATAGTGAACGTTTGAGAAGATGTTGAGTTTGTGGTTACATGTTGCATTTCTCCGGTGTCAAAGTCTTGCTATGGAGAGTTGCAGTACCGCGAGCCGCCATCGGGTGTCCCTGCTCCACCAGTAACCTCCACTGTGGACTCTGTTGATGAGGTTTTTCTCCTCTGGGATCCCAGAACACCAGGTGAACGGACAGGAAGACTAAATAAAACCCAGCAGCTGTCCAATCCTCTGTATGGTTTTTTTCTACCTCGATCATAATGAGTACCAAATATCCCAATAGGCCAAAATGCCGGCATAAACAACAAAATAGGTTGCTGTAATCCTAAACGACCCTGAGTGCTCCCATGGCACACTTATGGGTAGGATGAAGATATAGGGAAGTACTTGGTTAAAGCTATAATCACTATTTTGTATTAACATGAGTGTGTAAAGTGAAAGGAGGTGCTCAGAGTGGGAATGATCTCCCACCTGACTGCAGTGTTTCTGATTTAGCTTCATTGTTTTGGTCCAGTCTCACTGCTCTCATCAAAACTTTTCTACATAGAGTGGTGCAGCAGATATATTATTTGGCTGCGTTATTTTTGTAGGCCAATTTAGAGGTTATCATTTCAAGGTTTCCCTAAACAAGAAGCAATGGGATTCTTTCCATCGGATTTTGGAATATTGTAGAAAATAAAATAAAAAGTAAAAAGTTTATCGTATAATCTGGATAATCTCTACATATTAACACTTTTAGGATTTTTGAAGCGTAAATGCAAAGGCAGACGTAAAAATCTGACGTATGATAATAATAATAATAATAATAAATGATATTTATATATATATAGCGCCTTTCAAGGGACCCAAGGTCGCTGTACATGGTGGACAAACAAAACAAACAGACAGTCAACGGGCAAACCAAATAAATAAATAAAAGAAGCCAGGGGACCAGAAAAGGGCTAGGGCCCGAAGGCCAGGGTGAACAGGTGTGTTTTTAGTGATAATTTGAAGATGTCCAGGGAGGCAGCATTACGGATCTCGACATGGAAGTGCATTCCAGAGGGTGGGGGCCGCAACATATAAGGCTATAAACAAACAACATAACGGTGGCAAAGCTAATGTTTGTTATGAGAACGTCGAGTATGTCTCATTCAGCCATTTGTTAACCATATTTTTCATGACCAACAGAAGCTTCATACAGAAATGAGAAAGAAGATATTTTAAATGAAATGAAAGAAACATCCAGATATTTCCCTCAGGAGGTGATGCAGGGCTAAAAGGAGAGGGGATATTTGACTAACATTTTGAAGAAGAAGCAAGAGCCACTCTAAAGTGTGGAGTGGCTGTAGTCACTGAGGACAGTCATTATTCACAAGACTGCAGGAGGTCGTCAGGAAATACATGTTCTTTCGGCATTGAAACTGTTAAAAAGGTTTAAAGAAATGATTATTTTACATAAACTCTGTTTCATCACTACTACTATTTCCAATACAGCAGAAGGGATCGAATCTATTAACGGTGTTCCAACCTAGACATAGAATAAAAATAATCCAAACATTATACAGCTAAATGAGCGCACTGTGGGTCCATCACTCCAATATTTACTTCATTATCCTCTATGTGTTCCTCATTTACAAACCTCAGGTCGCCCTGCAGTGATTTACATGAGGAGTCATGCTGCTTTAATGAGCCCTCTGAGTGCCCCACACACCGGTTAGTGAGTCAAAAATAGTTGCGGCAGATTTATGCACATTTCAAAAATATTTACACAGGCTATTAAATTAACAGCTGTCCACTAAATGGTAGACCTTCCTATTATGAATGCAACCCTAGAATACCTGTTTTCCGTATTTGCATATAGAATAGCTAATGAGGGTACACTAGCATCTGAAAATATCTGATAACTTCAAATTCCCTAACACTCTCTTCTAATGTATTCCTTGTTTTGTTGTTACTTTAAACTGTAATCTATAATATTATATAGTAAAATTAGAGATGGTGAAGCTCTCATCATCAGCTCTCTTAATGACTCTGAAAATGAAATCCTCTTGGCCTTACCGAACATAAGGTTTAGTACTACACGCTACCAATCACAGCTGTGGAGACATTGGTATAGTTGTCTCTATGTAGGACACTGATTTAAATTATTCTTAAACTATGAATTTTTTTATGCTGTGTATGTAATTTATTATATGTAATGCCTTGTCTTTTATCTGGACCCTGAGTCTGTAATAAAGTTTTCATTCATTCATTCATTCTCAGTGCAATCCCTATCTGCCCAAACAGTCCTGAAGTCATCGATGGAAACATAATCTCCAGATTTATGCTAGCTAACGCTATTAGCTCCCTCCGTTTGATTAGCCACTGATGTTTACCATGATGAGAGAAAGGAGACACGGTTTATATCTCCTTTCTCCATTCATCTGGACTCAGCTCTCCTCCTTTGTCTCTTCGGTTTACCCTGCATCCTCTTTGTTTGTAATAGCCGCTGTTCTTACCGCTATGCTTACCGCTATGCTAACCGCTATGCTAACCGACTTCAGCGCGATTAGCTGCTCCGTGGCTGTGATGCATAACAGCAGCAACTCAACAGTGAAAAGAAACACAAATCTTTCTCTACTCTGTCATGTTACGTGAGGACGCAGCTTTACGTAGTTACTAGAAGTTCCTAATATAAATATAACATGAAATAGGAAAGATCAAGTAGAAAATAGTAAAAATGTAGCAACAGGATTGTGTAAACTTGTTAAGCAAAGACTGTAGGCCTATGTAACAGACATTCAGTTATGTGTAAAAGTCCCAAAATCCAGCTAAAATGCAAAAAATACAAATGTCTCAACCAACTATATGAGTCATTTATTTTAAAGATTCTGGAAACGAATATTATGCAGTTACTTGAGGAATAGAAACATACAGTAGATGTGTACACACAGAAAAGACAGGTGGTCGTACAGAGAGACGGAGACTGACAGAGACAGAAGGAAAAGATTCCCTACTGCTCGTGTAACACCTTTGTAACTCTTGATGTGAGTGAGAGACGTTTCCTCTACGTTTCCTCCACGTTTCCTGCGTCTAAAATGCCAAAGAAGCTGCTGTGACTGATCTCAAGCTGCTCTGTTTTTACTCACACATGAAGAGGCAGAGTCACTCTATTTGTAGTAAGAAGACTTCATGATGCCGAGTAGAACATTTTCCTCCTCATTAAAAACCCTGCAAGAGGAGCGGAGTCTCGCATGGTGCACATAAACACAGATATGGACAGATATGGACACACACACACACACACACACACACACACACACACACACACACACACACACACACACACACAAACATGAAGCTACACTGAAGGTTCAATCAAGCTAACGGAGTCTGACACAGCATCACACACACATACATGCATCTCTCTTTAATCTCATGTCTGTTTCATCTTCCTCACATCTTCATCCTAACCTTTTCCGCACATCTTTCCACTGTTGCATTCCCCTCTACTGCTTCGTAATCCTTTTCTTATTCTGTTTTACCCTATTACTATTTCAGAACACACATCACATTATTTCCTTAACGGACACACACCAGAACTAGAAGAGCATTTGGAGAGTGCAGACCTCCGCCAAGGCAAAACGACTTAGCTTGAAGTGTTAATGAAAAAGAAAATCCTTTATGTATCCGCACTTTAATTTGAATCAGCTCTAATATTAAATGGAGTTAACCTTGGCCCACGCTGCACCCTTCCCCTGAGTTTCATGGAAATCAAGCCATTGGTTTTTCTGTAGACAAACAAACCAAACCCAAAACATAACCTTGTTGGTGGAGTAAAACAAACACCAGGACTGTTCAATTTATATTCAAGTAATGGCAATATTGATTGTTAACAAACCTTATTACAGACTTAGTTGAATACTTGATTCTGATTGGTCAATTTGTACATTCAAGAGGTCTGTTATGTTTCACTAACAGACCCTTGCTAAGGATTTGATCTGATCAAGGTCCTATCAATCCACAGAAAGAAGTCTGTTCAATTCAACGTCATGCTGAGGACAACACACATTTGTTTCCTCCATCAGAAAACACTGTGGAATACTTTTGATTCATGATGGCTAAACTGTCGCCAGTAAAGGAAAGAAAAATAGGCGTCAGAGAAATCTGCAGAAGAAGACAGACAGAGA